>NW_026558523.1:0-168845 GCF_026930045.1 Uloborus diversus | reverse complement strand
CTGCGGGCAAAGCCGTGCAGGTGCCACTAGTCATAAATACAAGCGCCTGACCGACATATAAGAAATAGCCAATTTTTTTTTTTCTACTTGCATTTACTACTCTGATTCTGTATGTACATTTAAACTGTGATTTTTTTTATATATTTATCCAAGAACATTCTTCATCACGCTTTTTTTTACCTGTTTCACGTATCAACTAGTTACTCACGCAGAACATTAATGCGAATTCCGTAGCATAATATTCCGCATAATGCGATATCCATAAAGTTGATCAAAGCTAAACCAACGCTGTTTGATACAAACAATGTAACTACTACATGACATACCCTGCCAGCTCAGTCAATTCCAGCCGAGGACTGCAGTTTCGTGCTTATTAGCACTCACCAGCCCGGCATAGAAAAGTAACTGAGCAGGAGATGGAAAACATCTTAAGGAAGCCAAGAGTGCCAAACAAACGGGTAGCTAATGTAGAATTAGCACAGACTAGACGAGTGACCGAAGCAATGGTTCGGTTCAACTCTAAGATTGAAGGCAAGGCATGGTATAATCAGTCACTTTCCTATGCCGGGCTGATGTGTGCTAATAAGCACGAAACTGCAGTCCTCGGCTGGAAATGACTAGCCTGGTGGTGTATTTCATGTATTTCTGCCTTAGCCCTGGCTAATGGGCGATAATGTACTGAATGTAACTACTACTTTTTGTCGTGAATCTAAATACGAAAACAATTATTTTTTCCCCGAGGTTTTTTCTTTCCCCAGGTTTTCCCCGAGAAAAAATTTTTCCCCAAAGAATTCCCCTCAAACCTCATTTTCCCAAATTTTCCCCAGAGAGCACCAGATTTCCCCAAAATGGGGAAATTTCCCCCAATCTGGCAACACTGGCCACGTAAAGCAGGAAATCGAAGTATAAGCACTTTACGTGAAATACATCGCCAGCTCAGTCATTTCCAGCCGAGGACTGCAGTTTCGCGCTTATTAGCACTCATCAGCCCGGCATAGGAAAGTGACTGAGCTGGAGATGGAAAACTTCTTAAGGAAGCCAAGAGTAAGCACTTTGTTCTTCAATGTTTAAAATCTGACATTCTAACAATCGCACCTAAAGAGAAAATTCGAGCGAAACAAATAGCAAGAGAAAGCAAAAAACGATTTGAAGAAAAAGTAAAACAGAAAACTATATGGAAATACCAAAAGGGCACAAAAAATATACCAACGTTATTGAAAGAATTGACGAAGCTAGATTCGAAAAGCTCTGAAGATGATAAAAATTTATTATGTCTTGTTTGCTTGAAGCAATACAAAGTTCCTAAACTCATAGAGGACTGGGTGCAATGCATGCAATTAAAAAAAGGTCTCATGTCAAATGTACCAAAGAAGAAATCTTATTTTATTTGTATTAACAGCACATCTGACATCTGATGTTGAAACAAGCGATGATAATGAGTGATTACAAAAAATAGGTACGCCGAGTCAAAGATTAATGTGACCAAAAATTAGTGTTGGCCTACGTTTTATTTCTTTCCTGAGAAACAGGTTTTTAATGTGTAACTAAAAAAGAGTTCACAAGTGATGCTTAAACTATTTCATTTTTATTTCGTTTACAGTGTTATTGAAAACATGAATGTGTTCTTTTTTGTGTTAAGAGAGTTATTCTATGAATTATTTTTTTATTATTAACTTAACATAGCTCATTTAATTGCATTTCTTATATAATTTGTACATATAACAACTAATTTTTATGCGTTTTTTATGTGTCATAATGTGCCTCAAGCATGTCACAGCTAGCCCCGCTATGGGGCAATTTGAGACAATTTTAGAGACTATGCAAATTCCGTTTTATATCATGAAAAACGTTTAGAATGTTGCCAATTGTTCAATAAATATATTGCTCAAGATTCACTCTAATGATATGATGAGCTAAATGTTTCACATCAGTTCAAATCTTATGGTTGTAACAAAAATGCTAAAATGTCACTACTTGCCCCAGTCTCCCCTACACCAAGTTGGAATAAAACCTGAGATGGTGGGTGTCATGGCCTAGATGATTTGACATGGATTAACCTGCTTATTAATAATAAATATTGTGTATTGTAAAGTTAATGCTTGTTTTATTTCATTATTTGTAATGTCAGGCAATGCCTATTTTGTAATGTAAACTTGATCTGGTAAAAACTTTGCTTAAAACTTGTAACTTTATTTTACATAATTACTATTGCTCTGCATTGTTTGAAGGAGTCACGATTTCCTACACATACTTTCAAACAACCATATCTGAAATTTCGGTTCAATTGGGTGAGCGAATAAGTCACTATACTGCGTTCATGGAAAAGATAGACTAGATGTAAACAAAGAAATCCGGCATTTGGCAACGTCAATACAGTGTTTGTGTTGCAGAAGAACTTCTTAATGCCATATAGACGGTGTATGTGCGAATAGTGTTAGTTTACACTTTATTCCAGAGATAATTACCATAAGTGACCATAGAGACAAACCTTCTTGTAACCTGTTTCATTACTTCCGGTCAATCTTTTCCTTATGGTTTCATACACTAGGGAAGTCTCTTTGAACCACCCTGTGTGGTCTAAAAGCACAGAAAATTCTCGAAATAAATGTCTCTTTTCATTTGGTTACACCAAAGGATTATTTCTGATTAAAGAGTGTAAATATCATTGCAAAACGAGCTGATGTGTACATCACATGACTTCCTTTTACTCCAATTTAATGTCATTTTCTCATTATTGGTAGTTTTAATGTGATTCAATAATTTACTCTCTAAATATCACCAACAATGACCAAACTGAAACCAGCTTTAAAAAAATTAATTAATTAAAAAAACCGCCAAATTTGTCGCCAAGTTGGCGACAAAACTTGGCGACCAAAAACTAGCGATATATCGCCAAGTGTCCGCCAAATTATAACACCACTCGTTTCCTTTAAATTTACAATGGTTTCTCCCAAAAATGGGGCAAAAGACCGTCTTAGGAACATTCAAATGCAACCAAAAGGGAAGGTGTACAACTAGATCCCACTAGGAGTCTACGTACTAAATTTAAACTTTCTAGGACATACTGTTTTTTTAGTTATGCGAGATATATACACACATACGCACATACATGCGTACATACAGACGTCACGAGAAAACTCGTTGTAATTAACTCGGGGATCGTCAAAATGGATATTTCGGGTGTCTGTACGTTCCTAGGCATATATCCACGTGTGGTCGGGTTGAAAAATAAACTCAGTCATTTGGGGGTGAGCAAAATGGAAATTAAGGCCAATTTCCGAGAAAAAAAATTTTCGCGAATACAATACTTCCTTTTTTGTAAAAGGAAGTAAAAAATGAAAATAAGTTCACAAGTTTCATGAATAAAGCATTACCTCAAGCTAAGAGAATTAGCATACGCTTCAATAATCAAGGTGTTGAATGTCTGGCCTCCATCCATTTTCACGTAATTATCTTGAGTTATTTTATCTTTATCTAAAATAGGGTCTCCATTGGGTACTACCACAGCAATTGAAAAGTCCCTCTATAAAAACATTAATAATATTTGAAACTAAATGCAACACAAGGAGTTAAAATGCACAGGCAGAGAAATAAATGAATGTAAGCAAACTTCTCGAAGTGTGGGGTAAAACGCGAGCAACGTTCAACCTATAAGTTAAGACTTTTAATGAAAAGTGTTTTCGAATCATGCATAGTATGATTTAATTCATAGTTTTTCATGCGAACATGATTATAAAGATTACCATATCTTGTGCCAAAACAGATGCTCCTATTATTTGTAGTATAACTTCTCTACAAATGTTTTTCGCTAAAACTTTTTTGTCTTTATGTGATTTGCATATAGTAGTAGTTTTCACGATAAAACAAGAAGTTCTATCTAGAACTATACGAGCCTACTTTCCCGTATACTCATACTACTTTCTAGTACCTGATCAATATTCTCAAAAATAGCTAAAGTCGCAAATTGTTTCAAACACATTTTTTTTAATATCTTAAGCTAATTTCTAGGAATAAAATATTCCTCACTCATCTAAAAAAAAATAAATGCGTAAAAAATAAAATAAAAAATTAAATTAAATTTTAAAAGAAACGAACAAATAAAAGAGCAGCACCTTTTAAACAAAGCAGCTAATACACTTTTTTCCATAAAAAAGTCTTTAACAGCTTTCAAAACGAAAAAATAATAATTAAAATTAATAAGCTCATTAAAATAAATACATCATATCAAAAAAAAAAAAAAAAGTTTCTTTTTCCCCTGTTGCCAAAAATAATTTTTCAAATGAGTTAATGCACTTACCAAAATAAATAAAAACAATAAAATGTCAACTTAAAGAAATACTTTTCATTGTCAAAAAAAAAAAAAAAATCGTCTGCGCATATCGTTATGTAGAAACACAAATGACTTCGAGTTTATTCCCCGAAAACTAAATACCTAAATTAAAACTTTAGCGTGAAAATAAAAAAAAAAAGTCATATCAACAATAATTATTTCGCAGTTAAAACCATAGCTGCGGAGTCGAAGTCAATCTCATTGTGAGATAAAGGAGTCGGAGTCGAGTATCCGAGAATCGGACTCAGTCATTTGTCCTCCGTGTATAAATTTTTGCCAAAGCTACGAAGTCAGGGTCCAAGTCGGGGAGTCGGAGTTCGATTAATTATCGGGCACAGGTGTAGGAGTCGGAGTCAGGATCCCCTAAATTCTCGGAGTCGGAGTCTGGAGTTTGGCGTCAAGAGCTATTTCCAACAAAATTTGTTTGAAGTAAATCCGCCTTCAAGTACGGAATCTACATTGACTTTCAGTTTCCCCGAAGGCACTAATGTTGAGGGAATTTAACTGTTAAAAATTGAACGGAAAATTGTTCAAATTAAAAATATATTTTATATACAAGTTTTTTATCAAAAGCTTTTTATTACAAAGTTTGTTTGAAGCATATTCGCCTCATAGGTCAGAATTGCCTTCAATTTCCCCGCAGGCGCTAATGTTAAGTTTTTTTAAACTGTTCAAAATTGAACAAAAAATAGCTCAAATCAAAAAGTGAAATATGGGAATGAGGTGTCCTCTCCGAGATCTTTCGAACAAAAAAAGTTTGTTCGAATCGGACTATTCATTCAAAAGTTATTAGGGGGGGGGGACAGACAGACCGACAGACATTTTTCCCCATCTGACTACCCTACTTTCCAATTTTTAATTTTTCGATATTTATTTAATTATTTTATTTATTTTTGACTTTTTTTGTTTTTAACGATATTTTTAAGATGCATTAAGCCTCCTTTCATACTTTTTTCTTCTTTTTCTGACTTTTACTTGAAAAGTAGGTTAAAAATGATAAGTGTGTCTTGTCAAAACACGTCAAATACGTTAACCAACTACAAACTTGCTGCATTTCCTTTTTCTGGAGTAGATTTTGTTCTCCAGTAACAAAACTCGCGATAATTGTTTATCTCTGTACAGAATATGTTAAGAGATACACAGTATTCAGTCAGATGTGCCAATTTGGAAAAAAAACCGCCTTCACGTGTTTTGGAGCTGTAAGGGACTTCTTCGCCGGTATCATGGAGGTTTTTGGAATGTAGGTAACCAGATTAAAACAAACGTTATTTCTACATTAGCGTTAAGCTATATGTATGTATATTTATTGCTTATGCATTTGAAACTGCAGCAAATTTTTCTACTTTTACTCTGATCGCATGATGAGATGATAAAACATGTAAAAAATGAAAATTTAAATAACCAAAAAGCTTCCTCTTTTGCCTTAGAATATTCAAATGTTGTTTACATAATCATACGATTTGCAGTATATATAATGGGAAGCAAACTCTTTACGAAAGGATAAACTTAAAAAGAATAATAACAAAATAAACATATAAGAACAGGACAACGGTTCCCTGTTAAGCAAAAATATTCTCACTAAACTATAGTTTAAAATGATCCTAGAAAGTAGGCATCAATTTATAACACTGTGCGACACGATTTTTCGAACATGAATAATGTCACGTGTATTGAGTTACTTACCGAACGGGGTGGTTTCCTTCAGTCAAAAGTACTACTTTTAGTATTCGAAATGGATAGAATGAGGAAAAAAATGACATGGACCCAGAAAATACTTTCATTTTCCCAACAGTTTTTTTAAATTAATTTTTTTAAATGTCCGATTTTTCAAACAAGGCGTGGTCTTCATGACGTCACAAATAATGCACTTTGTCGCATCTTTCTACTACGTTTCCATGTTATGATAAGCAGTGAATTGAAATTGCGCTCTACGCTTGCTATCAACCAATCGTTGCCAAAACATGTGAAAAAAAAATTCGAATTAAATATTTTGGACCGTGAATGGCAACAGTGAATGGCATTTCATCATTTGTGATGTCATCGGCAGAAGCGTTGAACGATAAAAAAGCACCGCTTTAAGTAATTTTTAAAAAATATTAAACTTAAAGAAATTATTTAAAAAAATGATCAGATTCTATGTTTTTAAGCATGTTTTTTCAGAAAAAAATATTTTTAAAATTTTGGAAACGACCCCATTCTGACCATAACTTCCAAATGATATGGGTGTCTAACACGTCACGTTTCTTAGTGAGTCGCCTTTATAACATTTTGAAGCACCCTCACTTATAATGTGATAAAAAGGATTTAACTTCAAAGAAACCTATTAGTAAATACTAGCTGCGTGGCCCGGCTTTGCCCGGTCTACCTTGAAAATAAAAATTGTATCAAGTGACGTATATTCAATAATCAGGCTTAAATAATAAAACTAAAAATAAATCCATTATGCAAAATTTCCCTCGCAAACAATGAAGACAGGTATTTAAATTTACTTTTAAAAAGTGAAATCGAAAAAGATGGATTTAAAAAGCGTAACCATGGAAAAACAAAATAAGTTTAAGGTATCAAAATGCGAAAGAAAATGGAAATGAGATTTTTCGAACTTGATTTAAAAAGACTGGTAACTTTATTTTTTCTTTCGAGATAGAAGCTTAGTTTTTCTACCATAGGTCGAAATGGATCTGGAATTAAAAAAATCGTTTTTTCTAGTGGTGTCAAAAAGAAAACTGTGGAACAATTCCTTCACTTTTTATTGATAGATTCAATGAAGAAAGTAGTACATAAATTTCAGTTAAGCTAACAAAAAATCGAGATAAAAATACAAATAACTCCCGCCGTTTTTAAGTTAAAACATTGAAACAAATTGCGTAGAAAGCGGAAAATTCTACCCTTTACAAAAATATGTTATATTAATATGTGAAAGTAATTTTTTACTCCCATATTTGGGAATTTATGTAAAAATTGGATCTAAATCCAATTTTTAAAAAAAAATTGGAAATAAAAAAAAATACTCATTGAATCTTTTTCGAACCGACCTGAAAACCTTTCCGGTGCTAAAAGAAAGATACTGTGAAAATTTCAGCGAAATCAGCCGGGTAGTTCTCAAGTTTTGCGCGTTCACAGACGCTTTTTGGAAACTTCCTTGTATACTATGGAGAAATTATGAAAAATAACATCTGCAACAGTTATTGTTTAATAGAATATATTTTTTCAATCAGAATTGCTGTAAGTTTCTGATGTGGCAACAATTACTTTTTTTATTCACCACTTATTCTGCAAGAAAATGATTCTTACACCCTCACATATAAAACTTGACAGAACATTTTTATATTTGAAAAGTATTTTTCCCAAATTGAGTGACGCTAAATTTTTAAGAAGGCATTTTTGTCGGGCGACAAATAAGAACGCTTATGAAGAACCTCGATGAAAATCTAACCCAAAAAGAACTAGCGGCTTGATCGACTCTAAAGGAGGTAGCTCGAGGATTTTTACTCAGTCATAACACTAAAAATGCCAAATTTTTAGCGAAAAACGTGTCACAGAAATTTGAAACGATGGGGTGCAGAATGTCATTGAAGACACATTTCTTGCATCCTCACTTCGGTTCTTTCCCTCTTAATGTTGCAATGGTGAATTATGAGCAAGGTAAACGGTTTCATTAACATATTAATATTGTTACAAATCCTGTAAATAGTAATTATTGTTGTAACGTAACCTGTAAATAGTTTCCCGTAATGAATATACAATTCCTTTTCGCATGGCTAAAGTATACGATCCCCCTATTTCCTTTTTGTTCATTGATAAAATTTGATAACGGTCTACTATGTTCCAGAAACGTGTGGAATATTTGAGAGATCTCTTTTTGGTGTGTATATAAGCCGTTAGCGATGGATAAAAAGTGAGTTTCGATTGAGAATTTGTTCTGAGAGTGTATTAGCTCTGTTTATTGCGAAGCATTTCGCTGTGTTGTTTTCGTATTTGGAAGTAAATACGTGTGTAACCGTTGAGTTTACGGTGTTGAGTGATATTTGCTTAATTGCTGATGATTAATTTGGCAGTTGTTAACGATTTCTCCTGTACCTAGTGTAAATAAAGCTCCTGTGTTTTTATCAAGAACTGTGTCTTCATTTCAAGAAAGTGGAAGTCGCACCGAAGCCGTTACAATATTATCGAAGAACGGTACCTAGGGAAATGAAATACAAAAGTGTTGAGAGCTTACTATTGCTTAATTCAAGAAGAAAAGTTACTTTTTCCATCATTTTCTTTCATAACACGTAGCTTATTTTTCTACTCAATGATAAAACCTGCGCTATATTTCCTCACTATGTACGTATAAATGTATATTATTGCTATATTGGCATTAAAGCATTTGACAATTACAAGCATTTAGTTTATCTATTTATGTTTAGCAAGCCCAACTCGACGTAAACCAGCTACTTTTTCAGTGTCATAAAAAAGAAGTAAAATTTTGTCAGAAAGTGAATCGTCTGTATTTCATTTAAATTTGAAACCAAAGCAAATACTCCAAGAAAAAAGATTTATCATATTCATTGGCAAATTGTTATAATGAGCTCGATACAGTTGAATTTCGGTTTTTTAAAGCTCAAGCTCATTTTCTTAGTACTGGCATTATTAAAATATTTCATTTAAATAAAAGAATTAGTCTTTTCTAGTGAAAAGAGCAAGGCCGTGGTGTTGGAAGCAGACTCCTAGATTTGGGAGCGTCCGACTACAACTCATAATTTATTTATTCATTTAAAAATTAAAAGGAGAAAACCTCTAAACAGAGATGGAAATATTAATTTCCTTTTATAAAATTTCCGCGTTGTATGTTATTGCAAACACACACCGTTAGATGATACAACGTTAGAAATTCCATTTGAAAATCAAATTTTCCAATATTTACAATTTTGAAACAAGATTACTTAAAAGTCCCATTTTTACTTCCCTTTACAAAAAAGGAAGTACTGTTTTTGCGGAAAAAAATTTCACTCAAAAATCGTTCTTAATTTCCATTTTGCTCACCCCCAATTGAATATTGAGGGATTTTTTTCGACTCAATCACACGTGGATAAGCGCCGAAAAACGTATAGACACCCGAAATATCCATTTTGACCATCCCCGAGGTAATTACAACGTTTTTCTCGTGACGCCCGTATGTACGTATGTATGTCGCATAACTCAAGAACGGTATGTCCTAGAAAGTTGAAATTTGGTACGTAGACTCCTAGTGAGGTCTAGTTGTGCAGCTCCCTTTTTTGGTTGCATTCAAATGTTCTAAAAGGTTTTTTTTTTTACACCTTGTTGGGGGGAAATCATTGTTAATTTCAGTGAAAACTCCAGTGTGTTATATTTTGGCAAACACTTGGCGATATATCGCCAACCTTTTGGTCGTCAAGTTTTGTCGCCAACTTGGCGGCAAATTCGACGATTTTTTTTTTAAATTTGTTTTTTTTTTCGCCACTATTGGCAATATTTAGAGAGTTGACCATTGAATCAGATTAAAATGCCCCACATTTTGAAAATAAATCTGTTAAACGTTTTTTTGCTCCGGTTCGCAACAAACTTGGGTTTAAAATGTTTAGAGTTTTTCTTTGCCTAATCCAAGGCACTGCTATCATTAAATTGACATAAAAGGAAGTCATGTGATGCACAAATCAGCTAGTTTTGAAAAGTGAAAAGGATTAATTGCTCCTCTTCAATGTTTAGCAATTAGACGTTGATCAAGTCGTGTGCTTTAAATTTTTGAAAGCTGGAACTTGAGAGAAAAAAGGTTTTTTACTGAGTCAATCTTTTCCTGAGAGGGGGTGGTCTATCCCGAGTGACACCCATCTAGTGGTTGACACGCCGAGTCAATTTGTTTGGTCAAGTTTATAAAAATATATAAATACTTTAACAAAGAACAATTTTCCCAATAAAATCTTAAATTATATTTCTTCTATCAAACTTCAACGAAAACAGGGCACTATATTGCAGGGAAAGGACAGGTACATGTACGTCTGGAGCAAATTTTACTCAAAATGAGGCGGTATACAGCTTTGAAATAATAGATTTCACTATACCAATCTTTCTTCTCCGCTCTATTTTTAATTTTAAATGCTGCTTTAGAAGTAACCTTAATATGAAGATTTTCAGATTTAACTGCAGTTATTGACTGTTGTAAGCAAGAAATCATGCATACACTCATTTTATTTCACAATTTTTGGCGAGAACCAATCTTATGAAAATAGTCTTTAGATTGATATTGTTTTTATCGGATCTTTTGGATTCGCGCTTTCGCGCCAAAACATATTTGAATTTACCGGACATCTTCAAAAGTATCCTCCCGAGCAAGGGCCTCCGACTTGCTCAAGGGATATATTCCTTTTACCATTTTATAACTCACATCGAAGGAAAAAGTATATTATTTTAATTTGAAAGGGATTACTTCGAAAATGTTAGGCAGCAAAACCGTTTGCTGGTAATTTGGTAATTGCTTTTAGTTAAAGGAAGTTAAGAAAACAAGCAAAATAGGAGACGGCTTAGGTGGACTATTATAGAAATTTCAATAAACAGTCAAGCCAGTTGGTAGCTACTGACAGTTATTTTCGCATTAGAAAGCATTCAGACATGTAATCGAATGAATTGGTATTCAGTTTTTAAAACAACGCAGAGTCGGTGCACATTTAAGAAAAAAAGAAGCCTGGGGCTCAGTCGGCGTGTTTTCTAATGACTCCAACTCCTTTTCCTCAAAATCAGTCCGACTCCGACTCCATAGCCCTCGTGAAAAGTACATGAAAGAGAAGATTATTAACTTTAATTTCTTCACTTTCACTTCAACTGTGTCTTGTAGTACGGTACCTGATCAAAACTTGCACCACAATTTAGTTTTTGGTTTTGAAGTGTCCTATTCAAAAATGTATGTTCACCTAATTGGTAATTAATATTCGTAAAAAATTTATGCTTTTATTAAAAACTTATACACTCCTCCTGTAAATCAGATCAGACAGCTTTAATTCAATTCATGGTTCCCCGATTTTTAAAAAACTGAATCTATCACGTTCTAAAGAGCCATTTTTCTTAAAGCTGGAAGGGAACCTGATAGTTGACGTCCTAATTTTTTTCAAAAATTTCAGGATGTGTTAGTAGTAGGGGAAAGTGGGGCAAAGTCAAATGATATAACAATCTCAGTTTGTGGTACCACCTATCTATCAGCATTTAAACAATCACATGCAGTTTGTTAAAGTCAAACAATAAATTGTTTTAAAGATCTAAGTACATAAATATGCAAGTCCGTTTCAGATTTTTCTACACATCCAAAGTATTGATTTTTGTGCGCATGAGTGTGTACCCATATCTTCTTCGAAATGGCTATGTCTAATAGGTAAATACTGGTTCCGTTGGATATAGAACATCCAGGGGTGCCATTTCACCCTGTCTCGCCCCTCTAAACCTTAAGTAGTCGGACATCTATACTTGAGGATAACTTAAGGAGATCCAGGGATTGCCTGACACCCCTGGACGTTCAGTATATTTTAAGGGGAAAAGCATTAAAAAACATCAATTGTACCCGCCGCAGGCGGCACGTAACCACCGCAGGAGGCGAACGGGGCTTGGCGAATGAAAACAGCAGGGGTGGAGATCTCCTAGTAATATAATATTTTGTAGTTTATCGAAAAGTTTCGTTATTATAAAATGATAAAGATTTCGAAATTAACGCTTTAAATACAAATTGGGCTGTTCTGAGATTGAATACAGTACTTATTTAGTAAATATTAGCCATATTTTGATGCTAAAATTTTGTACAAATTGTAAGCTGTACACAGGGCAAAATGGATGAGGCAAAGTTAAATAGTTCATTGCTTTTACTTATTCGTTCATTAATAAAATTGCTTGTGTACAGTAAAACCTCGAATCACGCGGGTTTATTTTACGCGGTTTAAAATTTGACACCATTATTTTATTTTACGCTGATGAGTTTTGATTTTACTTGGATGCGGAAATGCTAACAGATAAAATTTTCCTCTCTTTCAAAACCCAAACTCCTAAAAATTGAAGATTGTACGTAAACAACTGCATTTTGGCATGCTAGTAATCGAGCTTGAGCAACTGGAAATATTTTGTGCTATTGGTTCCAGAGCTCTTTCCAGAAGTAAAGGCATTAAACTCGAACAGTTCAGAACTCACTGGAAGAAGAGCTTTTAGGAGTGATAAAGGAGGCCAAAACCAACAAGGATACAGACGGCGGTTCACGCACAACCACAAACGTTCACATTGAAAATTTTGAGTCATTCCCAGAGAATAAAAAGGATTTTTCTGATTTGTTAGTGAAGGAAAATTCTGTCATGAATATGACTCGAGCGATTATGGATGCGTTAAAGCTGTGCAAATAAGAGTTTACATCGAAATTAACAATGATTTCCCTCCAAAAAAGGGAATAGACCCCCTTAGAAACATCCGAATGCAACCAAAAGGGAAGGTGCACAACTAGACCCCACTAGAAGTCCACTTACTAAATTTAAACTTTCTAGGACATACTTTTTTTGCGTTATACGAGATACATACACAAATACGCACATACATACGTATATACAGACGTCACGAGAAAATTCGTTGTAATTAACTCGGGGATCGTCAAAATGGATATTTCGGGTGTCTGTACGTTCCTAGACACATATCCACGTGTTGTCAGGTTGAAAAAACTCAACATTCATTTGGGGGTGAGCAAAATGGAAATTAAGGCCGAGTTTGGGTGAAATTTTTTTTTGCGAATACAATATTTCCTTTTTTGTAAAAGGAAGTAAAAAGGAAAATTGTACCTGAAAGCAAAAGGAAGAATTTTATTTCTTCACAATTGAGGGAAAAAATGGCTACAGATCAAAAACTATTTTCTTCACATTTATTCAGTACCTCCGAGCCAGATTGACGTAAGTCCAAAAGTTGCGATTTTCAGTTCATTAGTGGATTGTATATAGAAGACAATCAAGCCATATGAACGTAATTCTTCAAAAAATAATCCTTTTAATTTTTTTCCTCGGTTAAAAGAGAGCACGTCCCATTCCTTGCAAGAGACAGAAAAAAGTTTTTTTCTCAATCCTGTAAAATAATCATAATGTGACTTTCGTCCTTCTGACTCTGAAGTACAGAATTTAAACTGAGCTCGTTGGCAAACGATAAATTTCCGATTTGATATGGATGTTCCATTAGGCTTAAAAATGCTTATAATTTTGTTAAAGTGATTTTACAGCCTAGTTTTTTCTTTTCCTTTTTTTTCTGAAATTCGAAGGAAGTGTAAATCTACTTCATATATATTTTTGCTGAATGAACCTTAAATCAAGAAAATCGGATAATTATTTCGAGTAGAAAGATCCATTTAATGCCTTTTTTGGATCCTAAAATTCGCAACCTTTTTTGGCGATCGAAAAACCCCCTACGTTTCTTCTCGGGTGCCAAAGTACCTCCCTACGAAACTTGTTCGAGATCCGACGTAAACTGGATTTGTATCAGACACATACACATTATATCCTTTGTTTTATTTATATAAATTGACGCGTTCCTGTACTTCTGAAACTTTTTTTTTTAAACTAGCTGTAACCTCCATGGTGGTGTGCGTGATATAACAATTTCTAGGAAACCTAATAGCAGTAACGACATTAGTCCCTAAAATGAGGGCGAATGAAGGAGTTAGTCCCTAAAAAATGATGGCAACAGTTCTAAAAGAAAAGTCAGCGCTGCCTTTAAATATCTCAATCCCTATCAAAAGTTGCTCTGTACTGTATGATCTAACTCAACTGTTACACCATTTTTTGACGGAGAATTACCCGAGACCGAGTGAAACATGCCTAAAATTGTCTCCTGAATAAATAAGAAAAATATTGCCAAAAGTGTGACCTTAAAATAAAGAAAGTCCTGAAATACCGTCAACAGAACCTATAAATTTTCTTTGGAAAAAAAAGACAGCAGTTATCATTCAGGGGAACAGACAATAAACAGACATTCTGGGCGGAAAACTTAATTAGTGCGAAAACAACAGTTCCTAAAAACCACAGATTGAGGACAATGATACATTAATAAAATCAACGGTTCCGTTTAAAAATTAATGTTAGAATAAAGACTTCTTAAAAACTACACTCAGAACAAAGACAATAGTGCACTAAACATTCCTGTATAAGAAGAAATAACTTACCTGATAGTCGTTATTGGACTAAATAAAGGTCTCCATAAACTCCTGATAGAATAAAGACAGCAGTTTTCCAATACCGTCATCCGTCGCTTAAAAAGTCTATCTGGATAGGGAAAATCTATATATAAAAATTACATCCAGAATTAAAAAAAAATTCTGAAATATCTTATTAACAGTATATCTTAAAAAAAAAAAAAAAAACATTAGAAAAGCCCCGAAAATGTCCCTTTTGAGCAAAGACAATATTCCCCAAAACTCATCATTGAAATAAGGACGCCGATCAAAACAGTACATTTTAGGCCCCAATTAGAGTAAGTGCAATACTAATAAAAATTTCAATAATATACTTAAATAAAATTTTTATGAAAAGTCTCTAGGCTGTACGAATAAATAAATATACGTTAAATAGCAAAAAAATAATCAAAAGAGAAAAATGTTAAGTCCCCCATTATCGGAGAAACCTAAAAACAGTTGAAGAATTTTACTTGTCCGCAGTTCATCAAAAACGGCAACAACATGGCATTTCTTTTCAGCTAAAATTTACCAAATAAACGAGCTAATGTGTGCATCACATGACTTCCTTTTACTCCAATTTAATGTCATTTTCTCATTATTGGCAGCTTTAATATGATTCAACAGTTTACTCTCTAAATCTCACCAGCAGTGGCCAAATTAAAATCAGATTTTTAAAAAAAATCGCCAACTTTGTCGCCAAAGTGGCGACAAAACTTGGCGGAAAAAACACTGGCGATATATCGCCAAGTGTCCGCCAAATTATAACATCACTCGAGTTTGCATTGAAATTAACAATGATTTCCCCCCAAAAAGGGGCACAAGACCCCTTTAGAAACACCCGAATGCAACCAAAAATGTATGTGCACAACTAGATCTCATTAGGAGTTTATGTTCCAAATTTCTACTTTCCATTACATACCGTTCTTGAGTTATGCGAGATACATGCACACATACATACGTACATACAGACGTCAAAAAAAACGAGCTGATGTGTGCATCACATGACTTCCTTTTACTCCAATTTAATGTCATTTCCCCATTATTCGCTATTTTAATGTGATTCAATATTTATTCTCTAAATATCACCAACAATGGCCAAATTGAAACCAAAAAAAAAAAAAAAAACTCCGCCAAATTTGTCGCCAAGTTGGCGCCAAAACTTGGCGACCAAAAGACTGGCGATATATCGCCAAGTGTCCGACAAATTATAACGCTACTTGAGTTTACATCGAAATTAACAATGATTTCCCCCCAAAAAGGTGCAAAAGACCCCCTTAGGAACATCCGAAAGCAACCAAAAGGGGAGGTGCACAACTAGACCCCACTACGAGTCTATGTACCAAATTTCAACTTTCTAGGACATACCATTTTTGAGTTATGCGAGATACATACGCACATACGCACATACGCACATACATACAGACGTCACGAGAAAAGTCGTTGTAATTACCTCGGTGATGGTCAAAATGGATATTTCGCGTGTCTATACATTCTTAGGCACTTTTCCGCATGTGGTCGAATCGAAAAAAAAACTCAACATTCATTTGGGGGTGAGCAAAATGGAAATTAAGGGCTGTTTTTGAGTGAAAATTTTTTCGCGAATACAATACTTCCTTTTTTGTAAAAGGAAGTAAAAAAGAGAAAGGTCGTGTCTTTAACTCGGGAATAGTGAAAATGGATATTTCGTGTGTCTATACGTTCTTAGGCCCTTATCCACGTGTGATCGAGTCGAAAAAAAACTCAACATTCATTCGGGGGCCAGTAAAATGGAAATTCAGGTCGATTTTTGAGTGAAATTTTTTTCGCGAATACAATACTTCCTTTTTTGTAAAAGGAATTAAAAAATCAATGTCTGGCGCAGACGATTTCAAATGTCATATTTAATTTCCGACACTTAAAAATGCCCTCTCTAATATAGGTCTTATGTTTCTTTGAACCGTAGCACATAGGTGTCTTTGTTTCACGTTAAGTTGGCACTGAAGGGAAAGCTAGGCGAGCCGAATTGCAGCCGTTGACAAGGTAACGAGGTTAGTGTACGTAGGGCTCGTGCCAGTCAGCGGCGCGACTTGCCGAATTTGGCGAGGGAAAAAAATAATTTAAAATACCAAAAACGAAACAACTATCCTTGAAGTTTTCAAAGAAATTAGATTTGTCTGAAATATATTTCATCATATTTTTATCACAAATGCAAGGCTGCGAATGGGATTTCATTTTACAGCGGCGGAGAGCTATCGGTCACAAAGTAATTAACAAATAATTCCGAATGATTAAAAAATTAGCTGGAAAACAAAAAAACAAAAAAGGAATAATTAAAAGAGAATATGCTCTGAAAGACGCATACTTTGTCTCTGGTGATTTCTTCGTTCACTGATAAAAAGCATGTTCCTTCTCGTCAAAATATTGGCCATCCAATATAAATATATATATATATATATATATATATATATATATATATATATATATATATATATATATATATATATATATATATATATAATATATGTATATATATATATATATCTCATCTATTTCGAAAAAAAAAAAAAAAGAAAGATAAGACGACCGAAGTTTATATATGTAAGAAGAACGTTAACACACAGCTGTAAACATTTACTCACGGTAATAATGGGTACCAAAGGCATCGAAAAGAACCGCGTTCTTTTCAGAAGTATAACAAATGGAAAAACTATCAGGCATGTTCTCCAAAGCGCATCTTGGTTTTTCTACTGCAGATTAAAGTTCATCAACAAGCCTTTAGCGAAAAAAGAAATGTAAATCTTCTATCCTTGCTTGCAATTTTATTGGTTTGTTAAGAAGTGGATCTTTTACTCTGCCTCTGACATGGAAATGGTATTCTATATGTGCCTCCTCTTTTCCATATCTTAAATATACATAAATCTACAGCTTCTTTACAACTTGTGCTTTCAGAAAAAATGACTAAATTAAACTGAAATTGACATTTAAAAATAAAACTTAGCTTTCGGGACAAAATTGATTGCATATTTGAAATGATCTGCATCCTTTGTTACCCCCACATCCTTTATTTCTGTTTTGAATAACTTCTCTTTAATTTTTCACATGCACTCGATTTGCTCTCTGGAGTTGAGAAATGCGTCCTAAGTTCGTTTAAATCTTTGCAACAAAAAAGGAACACTTAATATTTATAGATTATTTTCCATAATCCCCACTGATTTAAAAATCCAACTGTGCCAATGCCAACCATTTCTTCGGAATTTGGAAAAGGTGCCATTGTGTCTTTTTATACATATGTATATAAATCAAAAAAGTACCTTTTTGCAGAAAAGTAAAAGAAAATGTAACAATGTTAAATCGTTCAAAAGAGAACTACAGACACCTGTTTTGAGGTTTCAAGGAGCCCCTTTTCCATCGGAAAAAAAATTGTGCTCACTTTTCTGCATTAAAACCGGGTGTTCTTGAAACCCCGAAACACGTGTCTGGAATTCTCGGCAAATTTGTGTAACTCAACGTTGTTTTATTACCTAAAATAATGTACTTCAACCCTGTATAGGCGTTTTCCTTTTATACACTCTAGTAATAACGGTAAAGATCAAAGATTAAATAACCAGTTTTGGAAAAAAAAAAGGTTGCCCTTTTTAAAAAAATTCTATTCATATAAAAAACTTAGAAACTTCATAGAAACAATTAGCTATTACTGCATACCGGAGCTTAGAGAAGATATTAATTTTGAATTTTCCAAAAAAAGGTCGGTTTTAAGCTCAACTTATTTATGAAAAAAGTTAAAAATAATAAACGAAAATGCATCGAGGTTTACGCAAATAGAAAAGTTATGACTCTCAACTTGTGTAAAAGTGACTGTAAAAGCATCTGATTAACCACGAAACTCAATTTATTAAAAATTATTTTACTTACCTTAGCGTAGTTAATGTAGCCTACTTTATAGGTATATTTTGGGAGTGAGTAAATTTTCTTCCTATAAAAAAATAATTTAAGGCAGGGGTTCTAAACCTGGAGGGGGTGGAGCGAATTAATTTCGTATTTCGAGGGAGATGTGTATGTTTCAAATTTAAAATGAAAAAGTAAAACTTCTTCATCCAGCAGTTCATCGGTGTAAATTTGTAATAGTGTATCTGTACATACGTGATAGCATTATTATTTTTTTCCTTAAACTTTTCAAATGATCCAAAAGAAAAAAAAAAAGACTTTTGCCGTAGCATGGATTTGTACACAACAAGTATTCGTTACAGTCAAACAAAATTCGGGTTTCTTTCATTTTTTCACAATAATTTTCTTGAAGTTTGGGCTCATTATGTAAGAAACGAAAGCTATTTAAAACTAGCAAGTAAAATAAATCTCGAATTCAAAGAAAAAAAAATCCCGGTGTATTTGTAATTGCAGCAAGTAAATAATTGAAAATTAATATTTGCATTTCAATTTTTATTTCTTACTCACGAAAACTGTTTTTAAAAATGTATTCAATTACTTGGAAATAACGATGGAAAGCATAAATGAGAAAACAGACCAGACGGAAATGCTTTGACCACAATGTGGAGAGTTCTTTCAAGAGTCATAATGACAATCAGATGTTTTTCCTTGGGCAATGCGAAGTGGGGAGAAACGAGTTCTGGGGGGGGGGGGTTTGCCGGTCCACAGGAAACCCGCCAAGATGAATCTTAAACTCAAGTCTTCGCCAAGACAGAAGTCGAGTTATGGCGCTTTGATTTTTCTTTTGTAATCAAATTCTTACAAATTAAGCATATTTAACACACAAAAACTTAACTATATGTCTCAACCACATACATTCTCTATTTTTTTCATATCATTTATGAATTTACACCTGTTTAAACTTCCAAATTTACTAGAACTACTTCTCATCGCGGAGTAGCACATCTCGTACCTTTCCCTTCAGTGCCAACTTAGATTGGAACATACTTTTTTTATAGCCAATAAAACCGAACAAAAGCCAAAATCCTAAAGTTTAGCAAAAGTTACTCAAAACCTACTTTATTTGAAGTAAGATAACTGTTCTATCAAAAAGCAAGAGTATAAAGCTCAGCTTATCCCCATTGGTGTACGAGAGTCAGATTTTAGACATTGCTGGAACTGCTAGTTTCTCTTATCATTTTTCATTGAAAGTCTTCTACTGCTGAAAATGTTTAGAAGGAGGGCTATTTGCATGAAGACTTCATACGAATAACATGAACTTCCTCTGAAATTCAACTTCCATTAATACTCAACCTCTAGGGGTTGCGACAATATAAATATATAGAACAGTTTTTTAAAAACTTCTTCATTCCTTTTTTGAGCATTCACGATTGCTTATTGCTTTTATTTAACTGTTCTTGGCGTCCCATCATTTTATTTTCCCGCCACCACCCTCCGCAGCATCACCCCGTCGACCGGCTCCTCCCGATGCTGCTCCTATAGCGAAAGCCGTCTCCACGTTGCGTCCATGTCCTACACACACGCGCATACATACACAACTACACACACACATAGAAACGCATACATACAGTCACCTACACATTCACACACACCACAACATACACAAACACATACACACATACAAACACATACACACACGCATACATACAGACACCTACACATTCACACACACCACAACATACACACACATTTACACACAACTACCCACACATTCATGCCTGCACACAGACACAAACACACATGCCAACACACACACAGCTCTACACACAAACACGCACGCCTGTATACACACACTCGTGATTGCGAAAAACATAATTTGAATTCAAGATGTCAAAATTCAAATTAATTTTTTTTAAATATTTTTGCTCCACCTCCCCTCACACTTATAATGATCTGTTCCGTCTATGATACAATCCCCTCACACCCGGCAAAAGAGCTCACTCTCTCCACCGAATTAACATCATGATCCGTATCCGTAAAAACGTCTTAAGAAACAAAGCAAAATATGGTACTGGTACAAAAATAGGGCTAAGATGGATCCCAGCAGACATAGCATAATGAAAAAAAAAATAATTTGAATATAGTCATCTTGAATTCAAATTATGTTTTTCGCAATCACGAGTGTGTGTGTATATGTAGGTGTGTGTGTTTGTGTGTGGGGGTATGTGTGTGTGTGTGTGTGTGTGTAGGGGTATGTGTATGTGTGTAGGCATATGTGTTTGTGTCTGTGTGCAGGCATGAGTGGGTAGGTAGTTGTGTGTATGTGTGTAGGGGTGTGTATGGGGGAGGTATGTGTATGTAGGCATGAGTTTGTGGGTAGTTGTGTGTATGTGTTTGTGTATGTGTGTAAGTGTATGTATGTGTGTGAAGGTGTATATATGTATATGTGTGTAGGTGCGTGTATGTATGCGTGTAAGTGTAGGATATTGACGGAACCTGTAGACGGTTTTCGCTATAGGAGCAGCATCGTCAGGAGCCGGTCGACGGTGATGGTGCGGAGGGTGGCGGTGGGGAAATAAAATCATAGCAACGCCAAAAACAGTCAAATAAAAGCAATAAGCAATCGTGATTGCTCAAAAATTTCAAAACATTACCGAAATCGATGAAAATGACAAACAGACATCACGTGTTCCATTAAAGCAAGATGTAATTATTGAGGGTGAAGGGAAAAAATACTATTCCTTCCTCTGTCAGATACTGCCGACCCATGCGAGTATAGTTAGCATCATCGAGAAGGGACAAAATGGAGGGTATGAAGATTTCATTCGTAAAGCAAAATCAACAACTCGATAGATTTTAAAGCAAAACATTGGAGGAAAACAGGTATCATTCCACAGTTTCACGCAAAACGTGTCAACCATTCGTCGTTGTTACGTCTTGTGACTTAAGGTCACTGCCTAAGCCTTTGCTAAGCCAATGATTGGCCTAGCTCCCCCCATTCACTAATTCCTGCTCTAAGTTTAGCATCCTATGCCTAAAAGTATGCATACATTTTTGATGCACGGTTCTGAAGTTACCTCTCGAGCAATCCAAACAATTGTTCCGTTTTCAGCGAAGGCAGCTGTCGCCCTGGCAGCAACACCGATCAGATATTTTACTACAATTTTCATGAGCACGAAATTCTAACCCCTACTTGAAAGGGGGTAGTTGACCATCGCAACTTTCAAAACTATAGTCGTTTTCTCCAGAAGCAGTAAATATGATAATAGCAAGTACAGAATAAAGTGAATCGATCATTTCAGAAAGGGCATAGATTCCATTTTATGCTAAATTTTGTTAGCTGGGGGTCTACTATATTTTTATCGAGAGCTATCGACTAATGTGGAATTGAAGTGAATCTTTGCACAACAACCCACTTAATTTAGAGGCTAAAATTTTTGTTTAGTACAGAAAGGGTATAAGTCCGTACTTATGCCGTTTCTGTTCTCGAAGAGAATGAAAAAATAGTATAGGACGAAATGTGAATACAGCATGATTATAGAAGAACTAGATTTTTTGGCGTGGTGAAGTAAAAAAAAAAATAACTTTTCTCTAGCATTATTACGGCAGAGGCAGGTTCATTATTTATGGGGGCCATGGGGAGATTGTCCCTTCCCTGACTTTGAAAAGTTAATTCTTTTTTCATATAAGTGGGAGTGGTTTTCATTGCTTTCTGATAAAATCTGCGTTTAGTATACACCCTTTCAACCCTCCTCTTTGGAAAAATTTCAATGGGTCGGGGTAGAGGTAAGGCAGAAAAGTATCGGAAAGAAATTTGCTAATATCTCTGGGATTTTATTAGCATCTCTACAGGAACAGTGAAAAAAGCGGTAAGCTTTCAATGATGTATACGCTGGTCAAAATAAAAACAACTCTGTTGGAGACTTTCTAGAAATAACGCTGAAGAAAAAATAAATACATGCATGAATCACGAAAATAATAAAGCCGACCACGTAGTACTAAATGTGAAAAAAAAAAAAAAAAAAAAACTTAAAATAATTCAGCTAATCATCAAACTTACCTATGACTCACCTACCTTTTTATAATTAGCTCCGTTTTCTCAATGCATAGCTCCCTTCGCAGTCGCACACATCCAAGCAGGAGTTTTTTCTTGTACTGACAAAAAAAAAAGAGTTCTTAGTGGTGAATGCAAAGTTTCCTTTCTTTGCATCTGCAGGTAAAGAAAACACTTTTATATCAGTATAGACAAGTAATTATACGTTGCTTTTGTTGCATGTAAACTCTGCACATTTACAGATTTCATTTAGCCTTTAAAAATCCTCATTAATAATAACACTGCAAGGCCAAAAAAAAATTGCTTCTTTTCAATTCCTATGTTAAATGGCCTCCCTGAATCCAAACATGACATCACCCTTTTCCCCCACATTACTTTCAGTTTTTTTTTTTTTTTTTTTATTGTCGTAAGTCACTAAAGGAACTCTGTAAATGTGTTTTTTTTACAAAGATTCAATGCACAAAAAGCTACCTTCCTGTACAGTTTCAACTTACCTTCAGAGATTTAATTTAGATTACAAATGAACATAGGCAAGCTTACAATGTGACATTTAATGTATTTATTTATATTTCTGGGGATGCACCTTCCTCCTCCTGCTTCCCTTCCCCCTCGCTTCCCATCCTTAAAAATTATTTTCCACTACAATGTGCAGTTGAAATGCATCAAGTTTTGGACCAGTAAAAACTTTTTAACTGAAAAAAAAAAACCGCCATGATCATGAATATTCGAATTATCGGAATCTTGCCGATTTTGGAATAGCACATTTTTGAAGTATGTGTTTGATCCATTCATTGCTTATATTGCCGTGAACAGCATAAAAGTCGCATCCGCACTCTTTATCAAAATTAGTTACAGTCACTAGCGCTTCTTTTTTCACATATTTCACCTTAATGCAATGTTTTAAGGTCATTTGTCAAGGATTCTTTTTTTTTTTTACATTTTTAAAACGTTGCAAGTAAATTGAATATGTAGATGCGCAAAACTTCAAACGGGAATTTCTCATTTTGAATTCAGCTACAGATATGACTTTTGCTGAATTGAAACTGCAGCTTTTGGAATAGCTCAGTTATGTACCTCAGTGCCTTAACAGAATGCGCGTAAATATCACTTAGAAAGGGGCCGTAGCCAGACCAACTAACATAGTATAAAATTTCCCACTATAAACAAAAGAACATTGCTTGAGACAGGTACGAGTAAGGAAAATTTCCTCAATTTCCGTAAGGATGAAATGAGATGCAGAAAGTCTTATTTGTTCCCTCGACGGGAACTTACGTAAATATGGAGGTTAACATCAAAAGAAGCCATAACAAAATTATTTGTAACGAAACTATGAATTAACAAAGTCTACAGAATTTAATAGCAAATAAATTACGACTCCTAACTGGAGAAAACAAAGACTAAACTTTTTGAAAGTTTATAAAAAGTCGTTTAATATTGGAAACAATCGGCCGAAAAGGAAAGCCAGCGTTATGCACTTTGGTTAAAGCATGAAATCAAGCAAAATGAGCAATATATGGGAAAACAGAGCGCTTACCATTTGAAGTCAGACTGTGAACAGACTTGACAGCAGAAGAAATAATTTTTGGACTCCTTATCACTAGGATCTTCAGAAATTTCTACTTATGGACCAAGAGAAATCAAATATTTGGTTTTATCGACGTAAGATGATTTGTCAAGAACAACAATTTAGCCACCCTTGTCAGCTTTGGTAACAACCTTAAAGCAGGTATTAGTAAATGAAGGGAGCAAGTTCAATCATTCGCTAAACCAAATAAGGGGGAAAGAGGCCAAATCACGTAAGTCAACAACGACGAATGGTCGACACGTTTTGCGTGAAACTAGCGAAAGAAACCTGATCGCTATAAATGCTTCGCTTTGCTTTAAAATCTTTCACTTGACTTGAGGTCTTTGCTTCAATAGTGAAAGTGTTCGTTTTTCCTCTTCTCAGTGGTAATAACTAGATCAGGATTAGAAACTAAATCCTTAACACAAGGGCAAACAGTATAAGCAAAAACAGGTTTAGAAATTTTCGAGTTCAAGTCGATTTGAGAAGCTATAAGATGCCGAACCGAATCTTTTTGAGAGGAAGTTAAGGCACTAAATTTAAAAGCTATCTCAACAGGAGCAATAAGCTTACCAGGGAACCACACGGCTTGGATAATTATGAAAACAGTTTAAAATGTTCGCATTTGAAAGAGCATATTTAGACTTTTTATTACCCATGAGCAGTGTGCCCTTCTCCCCCGCAAATCGTGTGAAAGATGTTTTGCATTAAACCTTTACTTGTGTGTGTTAAATTAAATAACCACCATCAAGCCTATGAAGTATAAAGAAGATACTTTTACTCAAAGGAACGACAACTTCGCAACAAAATAAAACGTAAATTTTAGAATTTCTTTCGTGATAATAATACATTTGAGAATATTACTGTATTTTAAGTGTGTTAAGTGAATTATTAATAAAATATGCTGCAAGTATTTCTTAATAATCTGGGAGAATTACTATGAATAAGTGCAAAAAACAGGGTAATTTCGGCTCATACAGTATATGGGTCACTCTACAAAAAGTGTACCTTTTCTGTCACACGCCTTTTACAGTAAAAACGTTAAGGAACAATTCATTTAACAAAGAATTTTAATTTCATGAAAAATATATCTATTCAAACCTGCCAACAGTTTAATAATAATTTTTATTTTAGTATATTTTTGGTTCCCAACATGTGAATTATCACCTCCGTGACATGACACACACATTGTGTGACTGTTTATGTTGCTTTATAACTTGTTTAATTAAAAATTTATACTTATTTAGTTATTACTTTCACAAGTAACTCAAATACTAATTGTTCAAGTATATTTATTTTTGTACATTGTGTTTTAGTTCGTTTTCGGACAAGGAGTAAAGTCACACAATAATTCACCTCCGTTACCTAAACACAAAATGCCATTCCTCATTAACACACATGGCAGTAACGGCATCAAATTTTATTTTACATGATACAAGGGAACCCCTTGTTTATTTTCAGCCATATTTGAAGTTGTTAGATTTTTGCAGCAGAACAAGAAGATAGCTTTAAAAACTTAGTGTGGGTATTCTGATTCCTCACCTCCGTGAACTTGAATTTCAGGGATGTAAATAAAGGTAAAACATGAAGTGAACATGTTTTCATATGCTTAACATGTGCAGATTGTGGCAACGCAGAAAAAAAAATCCCTGAAAATATATCTGTTAGGCCTATATTAATAGAAAAATCCTCACTTCCGTGACAGACCGTATCAATGTCATTATTTCTGAGGTGGAAATAAATGGAGGAGAAATACATAATAGGCATTCTACCAAAATTATAAACTGCCAGTATATCTTTAAATTTACTAAAAACTATTTTTTAACATGCATTTGAAACTACTAATTAAGCAGTACTTTAACTGAGAGAGCTAAAAATTATGTTCCCACTCTTCATAAAAACAGTAGATTGTTTGTACAAATAACAAAATTTCTACTTGGATATTAAATTGGTGTCGATTTTTAAATATCAAAAGTTTTTTGAGCAATCACGATTGCTTATTGTTCTCACTTGACCATCTTTGATGTCCGGTTCCTTTTTCAGCTTGGATCAGGGCCCTCTGCAGCACCACCGCCCGTCGCATCGTCCTCTGCAGACGCGGTAGTGGTCCTGAGCACTGTTCCCCAGATCCCGCTTTTCCTGGTCGGTGGCGTCATGTCCTACAGACACGCACGCTCACACACGCCTTCACACACACACGCCTTTAAACACACATGCTTTTACGCACATACACACACGCCTACGAGCGTATACACAGGTCTACGCATGCACGCACACACACAACTATATACACGTGACCGCCCAGGAGGAGGTGCAGGTTTTGCTTCTAGGGACAGGAGTCGCTTCTAGAAACAATAACTCTAATGGGTAGGGTCCTACCGCAACTCGTGATTGCGAAACACATGATATGAATTCAAAATTTCAGAATTCAATTTTTTCCCCCTTTTCCTTTTTTTTTTAATTTCCGTGAACAAGGCATTTATTATTTTTTTCATTTATGAGTAAAATAATTGGAACTTAGCTGGATCATTGTTTATGGTTACTTCTAGTAAGTAACTTTCATGTAAGAATAAAATAAAAGAAAACAAAAGGTTTCGAAATTGAGAAATATTTGCGTTCAAAAGTTACGTTCTCTGGAGAATGACCCATATACAGTGGCTCCCAAAAGTGTTCGTACACCTACGATTTTCAAAGAAATAGGCCATTATCCATTGGTTAGAATTAATATTTCGGAATAGGTATTTTATTATAAGATCTATGATCTATATTTAACAAAACTACATGAAATTTTTTAATAAAACATTAAAACATAATTTTTTAAAAATCAAAAACCAAAAATTGCCGGAAATTTCATCTCACAAAAGTCTTCGTACACTTTGAAAAAATGTCAAACAATTAGTGAATAATCTAACTTTTTACAAAGTTATTATTTAGTAGAACATCATGCAGTATAAAAGAGCTTTTAAACGCCTGGGAATATATTTCATTGTTTTTTCTTTCTTTTTTTGTGTAATTTCTGAGTAAGTGTTCAACCACAGTTTGAGTCTTACTGTTTCTAGCTCTATTTTCGTTTGAAAGCTGTATTTTAGTAATCTAGCCCCCAAATATCTCTAAATATGTTACATTAAGTTCAAATCTGGAGATTGAGGGGGTATTTCTAAGCTTAAGGACAATTTTCGAGGCACCAAATGCAAACCTGTGCTTCTTATCGTTATCTCGATAAAAAAACAAAATTGTTTCCGATTACGAAATTTTGGGCTAATAGTTTAAAATTGCTTTTTAAAATATTTAAATGAACAGCATGATTCATTGTTTTATCAAAATTGTGAAAATTTCTAAGTTCTGATGCTGTTATGCACCCTCACACAAGAACACCTTCACCATCTTGATTACCTGATCCAACTAAGTTCTTAAGATTGAATTCCTCATTTTTTCTACTATTGACAATTATACAACAATTTTACCTAAAATATTGAATTTTTTTTCATCTATAAGTAAGACGTTGTTCCAAAACGTTTTGAGCTTATTTATCATTGGTTTTGCGACGGAAAGCGTAAGCTTACTGTTATTCGCACGAACAAGAAAATTTCTGCAGGAAGAGGTCCCATCTAATCCAGCTAATCAGAGAACTTGGCGAACAATTTTAGGTGAAAATTAAATGTAAAATGTTTCATTCAATTCTGCAGAATTTTTTTCAGCACTCAAATGCGTATTATTCCTAATTTTTTTTTACCGTAAACCTCCGATCACGCATTGTTAACTTTGCCAGTTGACCTTTTCTTGCCGTGTTTTCGATCCGATTCTTGTCTTTAAAGCATTTTATCAAGCACTTCACTATAGAATGGTATAAATTACCTAATTTCGAGACATTTCAAACCAATTTACCGCTACTGTGAGGAAACAATTCAAATTTCGAATGGTGTTTGTGGTGTTTTTCAAATACCAGCCATTTTAAAGTAATAAGCACAATATTAAGAAATAAATAAACAAAACATTAAAGCCAAATGACTTTTAAGGGTCAACACAATGCAAAAATAATAATAAAAAAAATATGACATATGATAGTTTTAATCATGAATTTATTCGAAAAAATTTGAGTGTACGATGACTTTTGTGGCGTACTATTTCTCCGTCTCTTCATTTTTTGACAAATTTAAAAAATAAAATCTGGCAATATTTTGGGGAAAAAAACTACTGGGTTTTATTCAGAATGGCATGAGAATGGTGTGAAAACAAATTGGACTTCATATTCAAATTCACTTTTGCGTTATTTTGGTTTTACTACAATGTTTCAAGGTGTACGAACACGTTTGGGAGCCACTGTACATAATAAAAGGGATCGTCTTTGATGCTGAAATACAACGGCGATGGATTATAGTATCCGTTCTTATATTTTAAAAAGTGATAATGAATGACTAATCAATATGAAGTGTTATTGTCTGACCACTGTGAAGAAAAACATTTAATTTTGAATTTAAAATGAAAAAATAACTGGATTCTAAGGAGAAAAAATCGGATAGTAAGTGTCAATAATATGCACTTCAAAACTCTCGATATCGGAAATAATATCATAGATAGAGGGAAATATATATTTTTATTCTTAAAAACTATTATTAAAGTTGACGTTCGTTATAACAACCCCTGTAGTCCGAACAAAACCTGTCACTACAGGTAAAAGTGACGATAACTTAAATAAAATAACGTAAATAAACATGCACAACTTATTGCATGTTATTTATTTATTTTTAAAATACTGGAACACCTTTTACGCGTTTTGTTTCAATGAAACTACAATCACTTATGCATTTCCAGATTAGTGCACCACAATGCTCGGCCATGATGCAATATGCCTGGTACAAGTCTGGGTTATTACAAACTCGGCCACCTAAATTTGAAACACCATTGCTGTTTTGCTTTCCGAAGGAGTTTGATCGCTGCAATATTTGTACAAGACTTAAATTGCTGAAATGTTCCTGGTGCTACAATTTTTTTATTTTTAAATCCTTATTTTGTTCAGTATCATATTTAACAGAGTCAGTAGTCCTCTCGACGAACTTTTGTTTTTATTTACTATATATTTATATTAAACATTAGTCTGCTAATTAATTTTTTTCAATTAGAAGTTTTCTTTGAAATTTATAATGCTGTAAGTACGCAAATTACCTTTTCACAGAAACTAAAAGAAATGCTCATAGTTCGTACCTTTAGGAGTTATAATAAGAAATACCTAAACTATAGTACATCAATATTGTACTTAACATTTTTAAGTACTAAATTAGCATCTACTATAAATACACTATAATGCAAAAATATAGTTTTATCCGGCCCGTTTTTTCAAAATTTTACTGGGGAGAGGATTAATTTTGCTGTGGGAAGTTAAAGCGCAGTATCTACAGAAAAGAATTTTTTAAATATTTTAAGATGCTTTTCGAATTCCATAAAAATAAACGTTAGAATAACTTTCTTTTAGCTCTTAATTGTCAGCGGAAACCAAAACAGCAAACTTGTTCACTAAAGCTGATGCACAGAAGATGACAAAAAAACAAAAAAAGAAAAAAAAAAAAGAATAATTTGCAGACATTACAGTTTACCTTTTCACGGCAAGAAAAACCTCACCCACATACACATTGCTATAGTTTGAAAACATGTTTGGTGGAAGTCACCTTAGGGTTTAGGTGATTTCCAAGAGAGAGACAGAGAGAGAGAAAATATGGTTTGAAATCAATTTACATTCTATTTTCATTGTTTTTACGACAAAAAAATATTTACGGCGACTGCGTTCCCTGAGTCCTCCTTCCCAACCATACTACACTTATGCAAGTACATGTGAATACTTTTCCTTCGAATATCTCGAGGATCAAATGCCACCTCCTGACCCCTTTAAGTGGTGGTCCTGCTTTCCCATTTGTGCGCTGCAGAAATTTATTATTATTTTTTTCTTTCATTTATTTCATCATGTATTAACTAAATATATTTATCCTTTTCTTCACTGATATATTTCAATGGGAGCAATTAACCCGCGTTTACTTTCAGCCCCTCTCTCCCCTACTTAAATAGCAATGATTTTTTTTTTTTTTACAATTTTTATTCATGTTTTGGGACATTTGACTGTAAATTATTTGTTGTTTCTTCAGTTAAAGCCCGATGTTACCAAATAATTGTTTAACCATAAACGAGACCTGAGTGAAACATTAGTTTTCAATAGTATTTTTTCATAATTTGAACAGAAGTTTAAAGCCAAAAAACATGTTTCAAACTGTTTTTAAAAAGTCCCACATTTAAGGAAAAATATTACTGCTGAAAAAACTATTTTTTAAATACATAAATTGATTAACGGGATAACATTTTATAGTCGATACAATTCTGAGAAGGAATAGTTACTTGTTTGTGTTTGAATCTAAAATTAAGATCAATAAAAATATAAGAAAAACGATAAGCAACAATAAATAAATGAATAAAAAAGCTGGTATTCAAAGTTCAGAATTGGGACGTTTAATTTAAACATTATTTCAACCAAAACTTCACTCTATTCGTTCTTTAAGAAAAACATAACAGTATACTTCGATATTAAAAGCATTTATTAACAATTTATAGTTCGATGTAAGACGCGTATCGAATGAAGCCTTGTTTCAACAAATGATTTATATCGTAGTGCTGCCATCTATGGTCATAAGGAAAAGCTAGAAACGTACCCTGTCGCTTATTAATAGTTTAAAAGGAAAAAAAAAAATATTCGAAAAATTCGAACTTATATTCCTTTATTACGAAGTGCGGCGAATACGAAATAAAAGATTTATATGTACCTATATTAATTTGGAAACTTCAGAGATGAAAAGAAGAAGATGTGGAATCTAAAATAATACGTCTGAGATCCACTATGTCCTGTAGAGCTGCCATCTATGTTCATTAAAAAACACCGGAAATCACAGTGGTATTTCTTTGCAAGCTGCGGTCTGCCGTATGCAGGTAAACGGCAGCATCTGCATAGGATTAAATTTATCTACTCAATTTTCTAACTTCATTAATTTCCAACAGATGCAGTAACCTATTTAATAAAAAAAATACGTTAAAGGATTTTTTTATCCCATAAAGGACGTAGCATCTTCCCATCAGTAACGGACGCTTACCACTTAACGTAATCTGTATCTGTCAAACCGCAGTTGACATATTAGGTGTATGTCAGATAAACGCAAATTTTTTCTTCGCTTTAAATGGAACATGCTAAAATTGCATTCCCCGAGAAACACGAGACGTTGTAGAGAGGTTAAACATTCAAAAAGATGAATGTATGACTAATAACTGTCCTAACATATGCAGATTCACTAACTTTTGAGTCTGGATTGTGAATCTGCTACGAATGAAGAATCGAGTGTTCCATAAATCATTCTGTATGAAGTTCAAATCGATGAGCAAATGAAATGCTATCAATTGGAGAAAACAATCGTATTAGCAAAGTACGGTACGAAGGCACAGTGGAAAGTGGCATTGTTGTCCTAAAAATATTATTGCCTAAGCTCTTGTTTCATTTGTACATCCTCATATAAATAATAGCCGATGATCGAGTAACCCGCTTGTTTCAACACTGAAACTCGCGCCACGGCATAAACATTTGATAATATGTTTTAGTAATGTTTAACATGCAGGGACAATCTTTATTGCGACAAGGCTGAACTCGATCCTATCACTTAACTGTTTTACTGGTGTGTCATTTCAGGAGAAAAAAGAAACGAAAAAGTGGTCAACAATGAACGCGACCTACCGGAGTTTAGGGATAATCCGCAGGAGTTAGGGTTACATCTCAACTATCAAAATATCGCCAAACAGGCAATGGCTTCATTCAAATGTAGAAGCAATTTTCACTCGCCATACCTTAACGGACGACTTTCTAGTTAAAGATAAACAAGGTGAGTATACTACAAAATCAAAAGATCAAATTAAAACAGATTCCACAAGAGCTTTGGTTCAAACTTACTTTCCAGAAAACTATACAATTGCATGCGAGGATGAGGTGCAAGGGGCCTATTGGTCAAATGAAAAGATTACTTTTTCTACATTAGCAATCAAACATCAAACCCTAATGAAATGATATGTAATGTGTCCTGACTGCGTACAGAATGATGAATACCTGTACATCTTTTTCTACACAAGATTGTTGAAGATATTATGTCCTCGTATCGTGGAAGTGGTATCTCTCAGATGAAGCAGGTTAAACTCTAGACAGGAATTCATTTCATGCAATGTCCACTTCATGGAAGAAATAAAAGTTTTTTTTTTATCATTTCTCATGGCAAAGGACCGTGAACGGAAGTGGAAAGACCATTGTTTGGGATGAAAAAGCACATTGTCATCTCTAAATGACGTCAGAAATTGTGTCAAATTTTAAAATGCTGTATGCAAGATGGCAGCAGTCATCATTGTTCCTAAATTCAAAATTTTCGGAACATTTTATAAACTTGAAGGAAGATGGATTGGAATTGATGCAATACCTTCTACCCATTCAGAACACTGCAAGACCGAAGGCAAGTACGGCATAACAAATGACAAAACTCAGTATTGAAACAGGAAAATCGAAATACATGCGAACTAAATTCAAACCAATAAGAAATAAGGTAACAGTACGTACTGAACATTCACTAGACAGAAAGGAATGAGTGCCATTTAAATATGGCTTCACTTAGCATAAACTGCAATGAGCTGAATTTAACTACTAAATACATTTATAAAAGCTCTGCTCTTAAGGTTTATTTAAAATCATCTGGGATAGTAAACTGAAGTCTTTTAAAACTAAATATAAGTCACTTAAAGTTCAATATTTTAGAACTGATACGTCGGTTACAACAGGTGCTTGTATAAAAAAACAACTTATCCCTCAATTATTTAATTTATTACAATCATGCAAAGTGATATATTGTTATCATACTTTTATTTTTTTAAATATATTGCTGATTTTTTTTGCATATATAGTTTTAAAAATCTTTGAAGCTTTTCTGAAGGCTATAATACGATCCTTATTTGTGAGATACGTCTATTAATAACTCAAAAACACTGATTTCAAAGAACTTCAAATTTTAATTGCATGACGTAGACGTAAGGTCCTTGTTCTTCAAAAGTGCATGCAATGAAACATGGATTTAGGATATTTGAAGCCATTGGAGGGTGCCAATGCACCAAGTGATACGTCTAATACGGTGGAATTACCCAGTTGTCACTTGCAATAGGAATGAATATTTTGTGAAGATAAAAGAGAAAATAAGACCTGCTTAACCGGACAAAGGGCCACAAACCCTGGGCCCGGTTGGGAAGGTCTTAGGCAGTCCCGTCGTCACTTTGCATTTGTATATTTAGCAAGTTGTGTAATTTAAAGTGATTTTTCGTTTAAAAAAATGCGTTTATGACTTTGTTTGTGGTGAAATTCTTGTAATTATACAATACATGTGAAGTGATTTTACAAGAAAATATGACGTGATTAATGTAAATTTGGATTCTAATGTTACTTGTTTTCGTGCCCCCTGTTATCGAAATGTGAGGTCTCAAAAGGCTGCGAAATTTTAAGAAAATTCATCAAATTTAGAAAGTTTTGGTAAATAGTGGAATAGATCTTTCACACGCTTTGCATCTGAATGACGTGCCACATGCAGACGACGAAATTGTCTACGAAATATTGGCACCTTCAATTTCTCACCAAGTCTTTGAATTTGGCGCTTCCCTTAACATTTGTTAGGCTTTAAGACCTTGTATCTCGAAAATGGGGGCACGATGGCAAATAACTTTTGATTGAGGGCAAAAATGTGTCAATATGATCAATTTCTATTGGTACCTATAAAAAGAATATTTTTAGATTGTTTATTTTTGCTAGGGTGCTTAGAAAATAATAGTAAGTATTGAAATTAATCCGGCTTTAAAAGCTCCTTTCTGGTGATTTTCATTATGAATATGTTTTCTTTTTTTCCTCCACTTGTTTTTTTTTATTTACTTTGTTGATTGAACATGGGGTTCATCACTTCAGCTGAATTTAGGAGCTGGTGCTGGATATTCGTTTACAATGAAAGTCAGCTCAAGAATCATGCAAAAAGTGTTTAGTTGCCCAAGTATTGTTGAAAAAAGCTTGAGAAATAATTAGATAAAATTGGATGAGGAAACCTCGGCTGAACTACAATCATTTTTTCATTTGAGGGGGAGAGGAAGAGATACATAGCAGTAACGAAAGGAAGTTTCAAACTACTGGGGAATGAAACGTGTAATACAAGAAACTGGAGTTTCAGTAGTTAAGTGCAAAAAATACCCCCGAATTCTTCTGTATAATCAAAATAGCAACCTTTAACTAGTTTTACATGTAAATACACTTTTTCCTAAAATACCGACACTTTTGTTTTTCATTTAACCCTACATTATTTCCATCTGTTTGTATTTTAATAATGCATTACATAAAAGTTAAGTAATATTAAAAACTTGAAAAATATATTTCAAAGTAATAAGTTTATTTTAACTCGAATCAAATTACTTTTAAAAGGAAAAATATTGTAAGTTCTAATTTGAATGCTTGGCTAAACCAGGTTTTTACAACCTTTTGTCCATAATGTGCTGAAGCATCGTTGTTTTTTCTGTATTTATGAAAAGTTTACCAGAATTAATTATTTGTTCATGAAATTGAATTCCTGTTTAGTGATATTTTCACAATAAAAAAAACACCAACCAGAACGTATAAATGTAAACATATATGTTTATGAGGGTACTCACTAACTGCCTGAAATTGAGGACACTAGTTTTGTAAACAATTCTGCAAAGAAAAGAGACTGGTGGCTGCATAGCGCGCATAGTGCGTATTATGTTTAGCAGAAACAAAATCACCGGCGGTAACCTTCCGCCCGATGAACCACACTAATTCATCAAACATCACACTTTGTGGATCTTTGTCAAAAATTTCTTTACGTGGTTTTTGGAGATTTTCTATCTGATAACCACATTGAACACTGCATTTTCTCCTATATAGTGACCATTTTCTCTTTTTTGCTCAGACAGATACAATTGGCTAGCGTCCTGTATTTCAGTTATTTAGTTTAAATTCCCCCAGAGTTTTTTTTTTTTTTTTGTCTTGCAGCAAATTGCCTTTAATTTTATTAATTCGTATTTCTGCTATCAGAGTTTATAATGGTAAAGATCGGTTTTTGGCGCGCTGTGCTTTTTTTTCTCATTAAACTACCTGCAAAACATTCTTTTGTCAATTTCGCTGCGCGGCAAAAAAAAAAAAAAAAAAAAAAAAAATGCTTCTTACATGACACAGAAGAACAGTCATATTAGTGCCCGGGTATTTGGAACTGATTTTGCATGAATTTTGTGCCCTGGGTTCAAATATGACCTCAGTTTTTGCATAGAAGCTCACATTTCTAAGATATCACATTGAAATATACGTGACAAGGGTTAAAGTTACATTCATTGTTTAAACAACAAACAAAACATGGAACTTTTTCTTCAGTTGCATCCTACAAATACTCAGAGAGATATTCAATCTATGTAGCGAATTTTCCTGAACGTAACTCGAATGCAGACTGACGATAACGCAAATATGCGGGAAGCAATCCTTGTTTCAGAAGCCTGTAATTGCTTTAGAAATGCACAAAATGGAGTTAAAACTGCAAATTTTGCGTAAAACAGCAGCTCTTATATGAAAAAGTAGAGCTCTGCTAGTGAAAAAATAATTTTATATTCTAATTCAGAGCATCAAACGTATCTAAAATCAGTTCTCAAACTTTTGCGCCAAAGAGAAAATACTGTTTTGTTCCCCTGTGTAATACTTGCTGATTCTTATGAAAAATAACCCCCTGAAATCCAAATAACGCAATGTCCATCAACAAAATTAGCACTAGTGAAACTATAATCCCAGTAGCAGATAATCCCAACCCCCCCCCCCCCCCTTTATTTTGCAATTCCGATTCAAAAGAGCAAAAAAAAAAAAAAAAAAAAAAATATATTGCAAAGCAAACCTGCAGTTAACTAGTTATAAAATAATGAACTAGCACTTTAAAAATTAAACGTTGCAAGTTTAGTATACTATAGTTAAATGATGATCAACAACGTTTTGACACAAAATTGACAGATCACTGCATACACGGGTTTCAAAGTTTAAGGCGACCTCTTCTTCAATGCAAATAGTGTGCTTTTGGATGAAAAGACAACTTTTCCTCCAAAAAATCACAATTTTCATGAAAAAAGAGTTTCCCTGAAAACTCGAAGCACGTGTATGCAGTAATCTGCTAATTTTGTGCTTCAAAACTTTGTCGCTCAACATTTGCTTTTCCGCACAAAGGTATTTATTTATTTCTTATATTATAGTTAGTTTCAAAATGAAAAGTGAAACTTTAGCAGGTTATTGTCCATTAGAAACTCTTATTTATTGCTTTCTCCAATTCAGAAGTAATAGTCTGCTGACTTTCTTGAAAGTCTGCGAAGGACATTTCAATGTCATGCTCTTCCTGATGCCGGGAAGAAAACATTACACATTTCCACCAAATTAAAAAAAAAAAAAAAGGAAAATCAAGACTTACTGCGGTTGTCGCCAAAGGACGTCGGACAACACGTGTAAAAGTTGGTGCTTCTGTGAAACTCCGATTTGTTGCCTAGGAAGACATTTTCGAGGCTGCATCGCAGTAAGAGTCTTAGCTGTGGAAATGGAAAAATTCGAGTATTGAGTTAAATTATATACGCAATTCGCCAACATAAATTAGCTTTAACATATACTAATATTCATTTATTAAGAACTTAAATGTTTAATCCAATTTGATGAGACTAAACAGAGAACTATCGGGAAGTGAATGAACGGACATTTTAAATTCGTCCTCTCATTAACTCTAAATAAAATTCCTAAACGTTCTTGGAAAATTAGGGGCATCTTATGTACCTCCTTTCTGCCTTTAACATATCAATCAGAATTAAAGATGAAAACGGTCGGAAAAAAACCCGGAAAATTTCCGAAAAAACGGGAAAAACCGTTTTTTAATGAAGGGGTTTATTTCCGCTCCGGAAAAATTGAAAAATGAATTTTTTGAAGTTTTCAGGAAGTTTTAATTGAAATTTTCAGCAAAAAGTGATTAAAATTTCTCAGACTTAAATTCTGATGCAGTTTCCTCCCCCCCCCCTTGTAAGTTAAAATACTGTCTAACTTTAATGCTAGTTGTTATATGATTATATAATTTGCATATAGATCAAAAGAGTACTTTTGCAAAAACTAATACTTTTTGCAAAAAAGCTTAAACCAATATCCTTAGTGAAGAATTTATTTTCCTTCTTCATAAAACAAACAAGCATAACTTTAATCACAAAACTGTTTCTACTGACTGTGCGAACCAAATGTACAGGGTGCGGCAAAAAAAAAAAAAAAAAAAAAATCAAGAAATGTTCCATGAAACTTTATTAAAAATAAATTAAAACATAAAAAATAATAATATCAGAAGATATTTAGCAATCAATAAATTTAATTGGTTTCAAACTGGCAATCTGTTGCAGTAATACAGAGATGCAACTGCTTATGAAAATTTTCATTTAAGGCCCGCAAGTCCTTTATACAATTCTATTCCCTAGAAATCAATTGGTTTAGAGAGTTCAAACTTATGTGTAGTTTAGGGTAGACCTTTGACTCTAAAATAGGACATACAGTGTAACAAATGGGATTGAGGTCCAGCGAGTAGAGCGTCCACTCAAAAGATGATATCATCACAAAAACAATGCGCCTTACACCACTCGTCTTCTTAGCCATATGAATTGGAGTGGAGTTTAAGGAAAATGTTCAGACTACACTGCTGAAGTGCTCTTAGGCCCACAGAAGTACAATAACTTCTAAAATGTGCTTCTGGTTCACTTTTTGATTAACTTTACGACCCTCATCCAAAAAGAACTAGAATTTTTTTTGTCTCTTGTGCTGATTCCATCACAGAGCAAGTCTGACTGGCGATATTTAACGTTTTCTAAGGTGCTTGGCGTGTCTACAGACCAAATCTTATTGTTATGGGGGATATGAGCTGGTTGAACGGTAAATCAGTGAAAGGCATATTTTCCAGCGTGGACTTGCGGCCCGTCTCAAAGGTCTCAGGCATCTCTGGAATCATACGAATGCCTGAACTTTTTGGAACTCGTAAAACTTCTGTTTCAGCTGTTTTTGCCCTTAGTCGCACTTATCGATCTCTAATTCCTATCTTACAAACGACTTCTCTCGTGGAAACCCAAGGATTTCATTGAACTCACTTTTAGATGACCTGACGATTAACTGAAATAATCACTGTTCGTTTTTGTACACTTTCCGGACATCGAATGTCATTTCCAAACCACTTGAAACGGCATACAGTATCAAATACTGTTTACCGAGGCACAACAAGCAAACGAACTATCGTTCTACTTGGTTAAATAACTAAAAATACCAGGTAATTTGCTTAAAATTGTAAGAAAACCGAAAAACAATACATAACCTAGGAAATATATTGTAAATTATTTTCTAATAAAGTGAGAAGCAAAAATTAGTAAGGCACTCATTACAATTAAATTACCATTCTTCCATTCGATGATACAATTTTTGTCCAATATACACACACACACACACACACACACACACACACACACACACACACACACACACACACACATACATACACAGACATACATACACACATACACACATACATACATACATACATACATACATATATATATATATATATACAGTCGCACTCTTTATACTGCCGTGCTAAACAAAAAAGTGGAATCTGCAGTTGGGCTTAAACTGAGATATTGTGTTTTAAAGTTTAGCTCTTTTATATACATTCGACTCCCGCTACAACGCGATTCGACTTACGCGAAGTGGCTATAACACGAATTTTTCACGAGTTAGGAATTTTAGAGCTACCGCGAATTTTTCGTTCACAACACGGATTTTTTAGAAGGAAGTATCGGCTTCGTTATTGGCTACCAAATATTGATTTCGTGAATGTTATTGCATCACTCTAGGCATCACTGAGAGCGAAAATTCCCACATCAAACTAATCGAGGCATCGAGTTGTTAGTGAACCAAATAACCATTCAGCATCCTTATTTTTTTTTTTTTTTTTTCATTCTAAACATTAAAGTTGATGAAATATATTGGTATCTTGGTGGTACTTGATGGGAAGAAAATGAAGGTTTCTGATTTAAAAAAAAAAACTAAGATTCTCGAGATGCTTTAACTACAAAACGTCGACGGTAGTGCGACAATAAATATGATTGAATCTTCAATGAGTACAATTAAAAGTTAAAACAAAAAGATATTCCTAAAGTTTCAGAACTTATTTTCAAACATTTAAGCTTGCAGATCAGTCTAGAAAAGTAAATATTATGAAAATGGAAGCTGCTCTTGTATTATAGACTTAAGAGATCAGGAAGAGGGTCTGTTGCCACAAATTGAAACGTTATAAAAGAAAAAGGCGAAGCAATCATATTTTAAAATGTATAACATAAGCATAACGATACGATAATAGAGCATAAATCACAATTATCTTTATTTTATAACTCATAAGTATGTAACTGTATCTGGCGTACAGTACTACTATAGTGCAGCATTTTATTATTACTATACAAACTGTGCGTATGGTGTTTTATTTTATGTCATTCTCTCTCGTTGATCATTCATTTTGTTCATCTTAAAGTATTTCATGTTGAATAAAAGTTTTTTATTTTTCTAATTCAGTAAAAGTTTAGTTCTTTATGTAAAAAAAACTAGTGTATAGTTGAGAAATGTTTTTAAAGCATATTGAGGGGCGTTTATAGAAGTCTAAAAGCATTAGGTATGCTTAAAAAAATTGTATACATATATTTTTTCACAATGCGAAATTTCGACTTACGCGAGGAGTCTTGGAACGCATCCCTCGCGTACGTCGGGACTCGACTGTATTTGATTCAGATGTATTTTTTTTTCTTTTTATTTTTAAAGAATTTTTCAAAAAAAAAAAAAAAAAACTAGTTTTTAATCAAACACCCTAAAACATTTTATTCATTTAAGCAAAATACGAAACTGAGAACAACTTGGTTATAATAACTCAGTTTTGTACAAAGTGCCGGTATGAATACTTTTACTACTGTGCTTAGCACGTCCGTATGAATAAACTGAAACTCTAGTTTAAATTTTTTTCAGCTTAGGAAAAAGCAATTTAGTTTTGATTTTAACTTTTGATTTGGCTGGATTGGAAAAAATCAAAACTCAATAGCTTTCATTTTCAGACTGTGAAGTTACATTGTATTATTTTTCTTTAAAAAAAATCAATTATGCCTGATAGTCAAAAATTTCAATTAATATTTAAAGTTTCAAAGATAATCTAAAATAGAAAACGTAGTTGCTATGATTAGATAAACACGTTACCCAATATTATTGGTTGAATGGCGACTTGACTTACTTCTGGTGTTTGACCCCATGGAAACTTTCAGTTAAAAAACAAGGTTTTTTTTTTCCCTCTAATTGATCTTACCTTTATGTTACCTTAAAAAGAAGATGTGTGGATAGCATATTTTTTTTTTAATGCATAACCCATTATATGTTCCAAGAAACACAGAGATATTAAGAAACCCTAATTTTATTCATAAAAAGATCAAATTTTCCATTTTTTTCGAGAAAACATTTAAAAGTACTAAAAGTCAATTTCAACTTACGCTAACAAAGATAAATTTAGTGAAGTCACTTTCTGTGAAATAATTACAATAAAAATAGTTTAAGAAACTAAAAAAACACGCTTTAGTAGCAAATTGTACTAAAATGTTAAAAATAATCTTTGGATGACTGAATGACAAGTATATAAAGTAATGGACCAAACACTTAATTTTACTGTGATAAAAAAAAAGCGTGGGGGCTGCCTAGGGTAGACCGACCAGTGAGTGAACACCACCCTGTGAATGAACAGCGCGTCATTTTTTTAAAAAAATAAGCTTCCAAAATTTTTTTTCTAAATAAATTCACTACAAAAGTGTTCTTTATTGATATTCTAAGCTATCTGACACCTGATTGGTTACTTTTGATACGTATTTTTTTTTCCTAAAAAAATTTTGAAAGTTTTACTGCCGTGACTCGTTCTTTTTATGTTTTAAAATAATAAGGCTGGTTTCGCGCAAGCAATTATTTTGGTAAATATTATTTTTATTGATAAATTTTATTTTTTAACTTTACGAAAGAAAAATTAAGTATACATATTTAGGCTATGGATTTAAATTGTTTCAATCAATGCAGAATGCGTAGATTTTCAGGTTGAGGGGTGTTCAGTCACTGGGTTCGAAAAATTGCAAAAACCCAGTGAATGAACAAATGGCAAAATTTCTTTTGATTTAAAAAGAAATTTCAAGTTTCTTTGATATATTTTAATTTTCTTACTTATTTGTAATGCGGATACTTTTATATGCTTATTTATTTATGTACTAGTGGTACCAGCACGGCTTTGCCCATAATAGAAAAATTAAAAGGTCTTTTGGTTCGCCTGTATATTTACAAATAATGTATGGTAAATTTTATCGCCAATTGGCTTGTACTCATGTTACGGTTCCACGTTATGATAATTTCGTAATTTACTCGTCCTTCTTATAATATTTTTGTTCTTAGAATTGGAATAGAAAAAGAACCGCATCGAATTTTCGAAAAATCGCTTCGAGGTGCACACCCCATGCTGCAAATTAACTTAGTGCCAAATTTCATGAAAATCAGCCGAACGGTCTAGGCGCTATGCGCGTCATTGAGATCCTGACAGACAGAGAGACTTTCAGCTTTATTATTAGTAAAGATTTCATTATATATTTTATAATTTCTGCATTTTTGTCTTTGTAAACAATACACTTTTTACTGAGTTTTACCTTTTATCTATCTATATCTCTATCTATATCTGTATATTAACCTACCTACCTACCTACATCTATCTTTCTATATCTTTATCTCTCTTGATAGATAGACAGATAGAGAAATATATATACAAAGAGAGACTAGATAGGTAGATATGTATGTATGTTTGTATATAGATAGATAAATAGAGGAAGATATAGAGATCGATATATAAGAAATTAGAGGTAAATAGATAGATAGGTAGGTAGATAGATTTATTGATAGATAAATAGATAGGTAGTGGTTAACAGATAGATAGGTAGACTAATATAGAGATAGATAGCTAGGTAGAGAGACTGATATAGAGATAGATAGTAGGTGGATATATAGACAAGTAGATAGACCGATAGATATAGATTGGTGGATAGATATAGATAGATATACTGATAAGGAGATAAAAAAAGTGATAGGTCGATAGACAGGTAAAAAAGCAGGTAGATAGATAGATAAATAGATTGATTAGGAGGAACGGTAATAGATTGGTAGATATTTAGATGTACAAACAGATAAATAGGTAGATAGTTAGGTAGATAGATAGATAAGTAGATAGATGTATAGATAAGTATATAGATAAGTAGATAAATCGATCGATAAGTAGATAGATAAGTATATAGAATAGTAGACATATAGATGGATAAGTAGATTGATAGATAAATAGATAAGTAGATATATAGATACATATATAGATAGATAAGTGGACAGATAAGTACATATATATAGAGATAAGTAGAGAGATAGATCGATAGATAAGTATATAGAGATAGATAAGTAGATAGACAGATGGATAGATAGTTAAATATATAGATAGATAAGTAGAGAGATAGATCGATAAATATACATAGCTAGATACAGATAAGTAGATAGATAGAAGAATAGATAAGTACATTGATAAATACGTAAATAGACATAGAGATAGATACGATACATAGATAGATAGATATATAGATAGATAAGTAGATAGATGGATAGATAGATAGATATAGATAGTTATATAAATAGATAAATAGATATAGTAGTTATATAGATAGGTAGATAGATAGATCTCAAGGAAACTTAGTTTCTTTTTGAATCAAAATTTATCATGTTCATTCACTGGACCAATTTGTGTTCATTCACTGGGTCTTTGTGCCAGTTTTTCTTTAAACACCTAAAAAAGTCGGAAGCGGATCCATTTACGTTCCCGCGATTTTTTAGAGATATTTACATATATCAATTAAAATGTTTCAGCTATCACGATCTGTATAGTATAGAATTTAAAATTACTAGGATTTTAAAAAAAATGAAATTGTGCTTAACTGTTCATTCACTGGTCGGTCTACCCTATTTACATTTTTGCATGGATAACAAGGGGAAGAATATTAATACATTTGATAGAAAGCCCCCCCCCCCCCCTAGTCCTTTATTTTGCTGTAAAATTATGTGTTTAGTTAATTACTTTATATACTTGTCATCCAAAGATTATTTTTAACTTTTTAGTTCATTTTGCTACAAAAGCGTGCTTTTTTAGTTTTTTAAACTAGTATTTTAATTTTTACTATTTTGTTCATTTTGCTACAAAGGCGTGTTTCATTAGTTCTTTAAAATATTATTTTATTTGCATCAGACATCTTGAATGTTTTCTGGTAATTATGTGCGAACATTGTAACACTCCGCAGCTCTGATTTATACGCTATAATTCTAATAAGTCACTGACTATTTGTCCAAAGGAAAGTTGGATCCACAAACATACAAGTTGAGCTAGTAAAAGCGTGTTAATTAGAATAAACTAATAACTTATCGTTAATAAATTAATTTGATTATAGAATATTGCATTGTCATCGGGTCTGAGGTTGCATTCCAAACTTTAAAAGAATCCGATCACAAGAAGTGGGCAAAAATTGAGTTGCTGCATTATAAATTTAATTTCGGTGCAGACGGGATTAGAACGCACTCGCAATAACTCCCGGAAGTGGACGTCAGCGAAGATCGGCGAACAGACCGCTCGGCCACGAACGCTCATAAAGTAGTGGAATTTACTAACAGTAATAAACCACTAGCTCTTAGTCCAAAGGAGAGTTACTCACAAAGATACAAGTGAAGCTAATAAAAGCGTGTTTAAAAGTATGATGATACATGACAAAATCACAGCATTAAGTATCAAAATAAAAAGTGATGTTCCTCACAATTTTCCGTCCGAAGGCAGAAAATGTCATTCAAATATGATAAGATTTTATACATGTATTTTAACTTAAAACATCATTTGGCATCGTTTTCGTGCTATGCCCGATAAAAATTGAAAACTTTATTTTCACCATAGGACGGTGACCCAACCTAATATCTATATAACTTTAAAAATGTGAGCTATATATTTTATTTATGTATTTTTAACTGTGGCTTTATTGGAAAATTAATGCACACAGAAATCTCATAGAAGTTAGAGAAAAAGAGTTTAATGCAGTATAGAGTAATATTGGAAAAATATATTTAAAGGGAAAAAAAAAACAATAAAGGAAAAGAGTCATTCCATGTCAACTTACACACCTTACAAAATGAGTGATCGAGATTTATAACAATATTTTGCTGCTACGTTAACATTTACTAAGTATACATAAAAATTAAATTTTAAACCTCTAGTCGTTGTAATGTTTTAGATATAGGGGGTAGAAACTTAAATGTTCTGCTCCCACGGCAAATATTTGACTGTTCATAACTCTGGAACTAATAAAAGTAGAAATTTGAACTTATTAAATTTTAAAAGTTTACATTAAAAACTTCAAAATGATGTATTATCTGATACAAAACTACAACTTTAAAGGTCAATAGAATTGACCTTTAAACTTTGAATATTTCAAAAAGCAAATTTTAGAAATCTGGAAAAAATATTTTTTGTATGCACTGTTATTTTTTTTTTACTTGTACCACGTTTAATGTTGGGGAAACAATGGGATCATAAATAATTTTAACTTAAATATATCTCTGAGTAGAAAAAAATCAAATGTCATCAATTAAAAGAAAATATGTGTCTAAATGTGTCATAATCATACTGTTAATGCATCATTACAAAGAGCATGATCTAAGTGCAGATTCTGCACTTAGATCAAAACTGATCTCAAGCATTTAGCACGTAATGTTTTGGCAGCGGAAAAGGATTAAAACAGACTAACTTAACAAGTTTTGGCATTAATTACATTTAAAATTGTAAAATAATACTGTAAATAAAAACAAGGAAACAAAGGAACATCAATCAGTATTAAAAAATGCAATCACATGTGTAGGTAAAGAAAATTCTAAAAGATTTAAACAACTTAAGGCTAAAAGTGAAGACGGTTACTACGAGTTGTTTAGGGTCAATCAAAAAAAGTTGTCTGTCAATTACTTGACTGGTGTTTTCACACGAGCTAACTTAGTAGAATCAGTTTTGCTTCTTCCCCACAGCACTACACAGACGGGTTTTTTGAGCAAAAAAGCTAGCAAAAATCAAAATTGTCTGAACCAGATCGAACTTTACTGGGTATTGTCGGTCCTGAGTATCAAAACAGGTAAATAAACATGGCAGTATGTGAAAGCGTTCTTTTTTCATTGAAATTAACCATAAAAAGTTACCAGCAGTCGGAACTTAACACTTCTATGATTCAGTTATTTTTTGTTCGGGAAATTCAAGTTTTTTAACAAACCCTGTTTTTTTATTTTTCACTTTAAAAGTGATATTTGACGAAACATGTACTATGAAAGGGCTCGAGCACTCGAGCAAGGTTTGTTATCTATTATTATTCAATTTTATTTATATATATATATATATATATATATATATATATATATATATATATGATTGATATTGATGTGTAGTTGCTTTTAAGTCGCACTCATGACTGAAGCCATATAACCGAAAAGTAATTGAAGAAACTCAAAATTATGAAAATAATAAAGTGCTCTATTTATAGCTTTTTTATTTTTTTCGGGCAATTCGTATAAAATTTTGCAGCAGATTATCAAAGTAGACACTCTAAAGTAATATAGGGTATAACTTAGAAGTAGTACAAATGAGTACACAGTGTTTAAAAACATTCATTCACATAAAAAAATGTCGAAAAAATTGATATTTTTGTGAGGCTTCAAGAATATCATTTAAACGAATACCTCAGTCTTAAGAAGTAAAAATTGATAAATAATAGAATAAAAGTCCTCCCCAAGTCCATCCATAAAATAAATTAATAAATAATCCATAATAAATTTTTCTTCTAATATAATTTTAACTTGAAAAATATGACGTTGAAGGTTTAATGTCGTAAACAAAGACAACCGAATCATTAAAGTGCTAAGTTCTGACTACGGGCAAATTTTTATGTATAGTTTCAATTCAATGAGGAAAAGAACATTTCCACATAATGGCCTGTTTATTCACCTGTTTTGAGACTTAAGGCCGGCCCCCAATCAGTAAAGTTGACATTTCTACTTTTGGCCAGCTTTTTTGCTCAAATACCCCTCCGTGCGCTGTTAACTGAACCAGGTTGACTCTTTTGAAAAGAGAACGTTTGGCAGTGCCCCAACGACTTGAATCACCCAAGAAGTTTTTATTCATTGGAATGATAATGGTAATGGCGTATGTGCCTGACATGCATAAAGAGTTTACTGTTACTTGAACGATGGCAGGCGATTACTTCACTTTTCTGCTACACATCCTGATAACTGCCCGTTCTGAAGTTGATTCAAACCACCTTTCTTGTGTAAAGGAGGCCTAATATGTGCTGTGGAAAATACTATTTGCAAGTCAATCTGCAGGCGATATTTAAAAAGGAGCAAGGATAATTTTGCCATTTTTTATACATTTTTAATTTATTATCTGCCAAGTTTACTCACATTATTATTTTTCAATTTATAGTCAAACATCCATTGCATGAATCATTGAACATTGAATAATAGCTAGTTACCTAGCCCTAGTTGACCAAACATGAAACTTGGTATAAATAAAGAACATAACCGTATGTACAATGTATATGTATTTCAGATTTTTAAAATATTTCTTTTGGAAATGGTCTTTCAAGACCAAAGGTCATTTGAAATGACCTTCAAAATTTAAAATTGTACTTTTGTATCACGTAATATATAATCTACCATTTAAACTTGTTTCAAGACTTTAAAATTGTATCAAGTTTTTACATGTAGTGCAATTTGAAGAGAAGTTACATGCATTCGAAAGATAATCCATCTATCAATTTTTGTAATCCCTCACCCCACCAATCGAAGAATATCTGTCTTAAGAATTTAAAAACTTGGCTTCTTAATTATATGACTAACCTCTATCTCGGTATAAATTTTTTGAAATATCCGAAAGGTTCAGTAAGAAAATCTTACTTTTAGATCGATTAGATATGGAGTGACTCTAGTGGGAGAGTAACAGCAAACAAACAGTGAGGCAGTCCCAAGGATCAAGTGGGAAGGCAGTCGTCCTTAAATATATTTTAAGAAAGGTTTTTAAAATAATAACTTCTGAAAATAGTCAAAATAAAAGGTCATTTGGGTCATTTTCTCTAAACTGCTAAATTCTTGTCCTTGCTCCAAAAATAACAAACTAACTAGTATAGAAATAAAACTGACGCTAGAATGCTTTAACAACATGTTTTTTATATTTGTAAAATAAGTTAAAACAAACACTCTATTATTATTATACATTTAAATAATTTTTTGACATGATAAATGTCATTCTCCTGTGCGTCCCTACCTCCACCTTAAAGCAAAATCAGCACTGAAGATTCAGGAAGCCATGCATATTTGTACAGAAAATGTTGTTTAACCTCTTAAGAAGTGTTATGCAATGTTGTAAAATAGAAAAAAAAATCTTCAAGGTTTGCATTATTTAAAAAAAAAATAGTAAAAAATGTCCTTTGATTTTTTGTCATTCCCCTGTCGATGAATGGAATGAATGTTTCTCACACCTGGTAATAGTTGTATTAACTCATAATTTAATCTTTGAATTCTGGTCCCATCATAGAAATAATCTTAATTAGTTCTTTTTGAATAAATATACGGTGTCGAGTATTATTCGGGTGATATCAAGTTAAATCTTGATAAGTATTTTTAATGACTGTCATTACCCTGTCTTTGATAATTCATTTAATTTTGTAATAATCGCTCAATGAATGATTGACTCTTGTTTGTATAGAGTTCCCCCCCCCCCTTACTTTAAGTGACATTGATATTTGTTGTTTGCAGTTATGACAATATACAAGTTAACTTTAATTTTTGTCATTTCCCTGTCGCCCTTACCCTGTAAAATGTAAGGGAAACAAATAACCACAATAACTACTTTTGGACACCACGACATTGGATCTTTTTCAATTTTATAAAAGTAGTGTTTCCTTTTCCCACATAAATTATAATATCGTCAGTAAAACGCATTATTTCCTCTAAGTGTCATTCCCCTGGCACAGTGAATGCCATTCCTTGCCCTGTCCAAATTGCACTGTTTAGGGAAAATGACCCATTTGAAATGACCTTCAAAATTTAAAATTGTGCTTTTGTATCACGTAATATATAATCTACCATTTAAACTTGTTTCAAGACTTTTAAAATTGTATCAAGTTTTTACATGTAGCGCAATTTAAAGAGAAGTTGCATGCATTCGAAAGGTACTCCATCTATCAATTTTTGTAATACCCCCCAATCGAAAGATATCTGTCTTAAGAATCTAAAAACTTGGCTTTTTATTTATGTGACTAACTGCGATCTCGGTATCAATTTTTAGAAATATCCGAAGGGGTCAGTTTGAAAATCTTACTTTTTGATCGATTTGATATGGAGTGACTCCAGTGGTAGAATAATAGCAAACAGTGAAGCAGTCCCCTGGAATCAAGTGGCAAGGCTGTCGTCCTAAAAGCCTATGGTATATTTCATCCCAATATAGTTTGGCCAAATTTCTTTCTCCCTTCGCGACACTATCTAGGCTCGCAGAGATCAGGAGATGATCAGAGTTCCGGAATTGCAGATTGGGCATCTATTGCTGTTCAGAACACCTAGATATATTTTAATGAATGCATCAATTAGCTACGACTGTGATCAAAAATTAACTTTCAATTGAAGATTCACCTTTATTTTGGAATGAAGTTCAATCATTTTTTGCGTTCTAATTACTTTCGTACATTGGAACAGATTTTATCTGATGCAGAAAAATCAAGGGTTACTATGGATATTTAATTATAATTTGTGCTATCAATTTTCATCCTCACACGAGATGTTTTATGCGAAAAAAAAATGACTAATGTGGGAACAAAGTAATAACTAATGATTAAACAGTAAGTAACCATCCTTAAGCCAGAGCTAAGGCAGGACACCGACAGCTTGGTTTTCCCATGCAGAGACTACAGTTTTGTCTGGGATAACAGGGCTGTTGGTCTATTACATGTAGTTCTGCCTTAGCCTGGCTTGAGGGTTGTATATTATGGCTGAATGCCCAAGTTATGCCTTCAATTTCCAAGTTGAGCCGCACCATGTCTGCGGATTCTCGTAGGTGCTATTAACTTTCTTTAGCTACCAATTTCATTGCCCTCTCAGCTGTAATGAGACGACATCTGCCTCCAGGTCGGTTATTCCCTATTCCAAACTGATGAGCCCATAACAATCACCATGCTTCAGTCTCTGGATGAGATAACTGGACTTTTGAAACGTTGCATGTAATATTTAAGGGTCGATTCATTCGATTAAAGAATACTGCTTCCTAATCGGGTCTGAGGTTGCATACTAAATTTCATAAAAATTGGATCGCAGGAAGTGGTTGAAAATTGAGATGCAAGATTTGAGGAAGATACATAAATAAGTAAAGGGAGAGCGTGGAATAATCGTAAGAATTTGAAAAAGAAAAGAAAAACAAGCTTGATAAAATCCTTAATGAAATATGAAATGATTTGGGATACTTAATCTGAAGTGAATCTGAATACATTTAAGTTACATCTCGAAACTATAAATAACGTATTATTGCTGCTAGTGATCGCAATACCAATATACCGGTATTTGGAGTTATTTTGCGATTTCGTACTACCGGTATTTGATGGTGTAGAATACCAGTATGGTGTAGAATACCCATAAGCAAAAAATACAACCCAAATTCAAAAATAAAGGATATCAAAACTGTTTAAAACAAAACTTGTCAGTGAGTCAGGTAACATGAATGCATGCTATTCAAGCACAGTAAAACATATTAATAAATGGGTAAAACAATTTCAGCAACTTTAAAGGTATTATTTTTGGAATCTAAGTGTCGTTAACATATTTAAAAAATATGTTGAATTTTTATATGGGTCAAATTCATTTCATGTGAATTTAAAAAATATTGAAGCATTGCGTCCCAAAAAAATTTACGTTATTGTTTTGCTTAAAACAGGTCGAAACGTGATAAAATCGGTAAAAAGGAAGTTGCTTATTGCATCATTTTTTAAAATTAGAAGAAAAAAAAACACATAATCTTGGATTAAAAGAACAATTAACTATCTACGTTCGCGAAGATTTTAAAAGAACATAGTAAAACTTACCAATTTAAAAAAAAAGAAGTAAATGATGTAGAAAGCTTGCAAGAACTGGTACATATGAAAGCAAATTGAAGTGAATCTTCCTAAATAATCAGTAGAAAAATGTCTGTAACACCCATAAGTGTTGGAAAGAGTCTGTAGTTACCGTGTCCAAACCAACTACTCTTGGACGATTGCATAAACTGCAGTTGCAATTGCGATCCTTGACTTACAGCCAAATATGAACATGAAGCAGAGACGCATCTATTTCTCCTTGAGCAAACAGATGCTCAGCTAGGTGCAACAAGACAGAAAATATTTTATTCAGGAAGAAATATTTATTTGAAATATCTGTTACTGAAAGAGGTGTTCGGGTTTGACATTATAAAGGCGAACCGCTTAAGAAATATTTTGTGTAAGACGTTCTTTCAAATTTGAGACATCCTTTATGGTATGTGGGTGCATGAGGAATTCTGGAATTAGACAATTGTACGAATCTAAAAATTAAACGATGTGTGAATTCCGATGTTTATCAATAATACTGCATGATACTCCATCTGAGGCACAGATGGGACACACATTCAGTGACACATTTATCTTTCAGCAAGATTCCGCTTTGTGTCACATCTTGAAACCGACTCGTAGATTTTAAGCAGAAAGAGGGATTTCGGTATTAAACTATGGATAACCAAATCTCAATGCCATCGAAAATTTGTAACATTGTCAAATCTGAAGATCTTCTTTAAGACCTAAGGCCAGCTAAGAAAATTGATCTCATTGCCGCATTGAAGAGGGTATGGAAGCAGTATCAGTTGCCTTGAATGTAAACAGCTGGTGGAATTTATCTCTAAAAGGATTGAAGATGTGATTTTTGCAAAAAAGGACGCCTTTTTAACTCAATGCAAAGTACCATCACTATAAAGTTTTAGATAATTCCGTCTAAAATAATTTGTAATTAAGTTTAAATGAAATACTATGTACACTTTAACGTCTAAGAAAGGTGGCACGATTATTTAATTACCTACTTTGCTGTTACATTTTGTTAAATTAAGCTTTTTCTCCAAAAAAAAAAAAAAAATATTTTTTTAATTTAGTCTGTAATAGAATTTTTATTTAAAGAGTTTTCAATCTTACTAATTAGATATCTACTGTTCTTTTTAATATAAATATCTTTTTCAATGAGAGTGTTCCAAAATCAATCAATTGAAGTAAAAATTTGGCTTCAAAAGCTCAAATTTATATAATAGAGATGAAAAAAAGTAGTGGAAATATTACAAAATAATATTTTCATCACAGGATGGTATGATGAATCGCACTTTTATGAGTTTATGCGAACCACGTTTGTATTCCCTTGGCCTACTATGTAGTGAAAACTAATTAAGTGTAATTACAAATGTATTTGTGCTATGAACAAATTATTCCAACCATTAGTTGCAGCAATTCTTTATGATATGTTTTTTAAATATTTTTCTCAACTGTTCCGAATTTCAATAGACCTTTTTCTTGTTGGTATAATAAACAGCAATTAGTTGTCACCGATATTAGCATGTTTTTTTGTCTCGCTATTCAACTTTATACCAAGCGAGATAATATTCATAATACCCTGAGCATTTGCAAATATGTAAGGCATAATCAGTTGGAACATATTTTCAGAAATTAACATAATTGTAAAGATTTTCGAAAAGAAAACGAAAAAAAAAAAAGAAATTAACAAGATCAAATTAATTGTAAATTTCAAACCAAAGGTTTAATAAAAAGCAAACAAACTTATTCTTATCAAGAGGAAATTGTTGAAGATTGTGTTAATACTGGAACATAATTGTCGCTTGAAGAACAGTTACTGTATCGTCGCCTCAAAGCAACCATAAGACATTTAGTCCCAGAAACAACAGTAAGATATCCTACTGTTGTTCTGAGGCGACGTGACTGTCCCTGAATGCTGTGTACAAACTTGGACTGGAGGTAGAAAACATTTAAACAAGCAAGAATCTCTTTGGAACAGATTGTCGCAAACGCAATGCTGACGTGCTACATGCACACAAAGCCAGACACGGAGAGATTTTAAACAAGTCATAAATCCAAGCCAAGGATCCAGCTTTTGCCCCCCAACAATAACTACAGTTAGTAAAATCCTTGGTTCAATACAAATCTATTTATGAAGATAATGTAGGCACAGAACTACCTAAAATACATAACCATCTGTCGTCCCTGAAGTCAGAGAAGCGATTTCATTTTTTGATGATATTTTATAAAGGGAAAAAAAAAAGTCGAAACAAAGAAGGCTGCAAAAGTAAAATCTGAAGTAGGAGATAATGAAGATGATTGTGATGATAGGAATACAAAAGCACAGCTCAATCTGAAAGAAGTTTAGTTTGAGCAAAGAAGTAAATTTTTTAATTTCTCCTCTAACTTTTTACGAGGTTCAATTTTGTAAAGATATTTGAAATCGATACAAAGCTTTTAAATACTGATCTTGTGATCAATAGTGTAAAAATCAATATTATATTAAAGCTACAAAGATAGTAAACAGTTTAAGGGTCGTCAATGGCACAGCTGGAAAAGTAATAAAACTTACTAAACTTTATAACTAACAACATTTTCTATTACAAGTTGTGTCTGAATGTTGGCACATTTTTCCACATACATCAAAATATAACCGATTGAAACCATTACCACTTTAACTTGTCAATGAAAAGTAATAACATAATGATTTATGATTTAACAGTGTAAGTAATAAAATGCATTAGATTTTTTTTTCTTTTCGTAATTTCAAGTCTGCTCTCTTCTGAACTGCTTAGTTCCTTTATTTTAAATCAGCAATTTGTAGCATTTAATTTTTAAAATACCACCAAATTAAGCTTTTCCAATTGATAAGTTAAAATCAACAAAGAGCAAATAAATGGAATTCAATATTCTAATGTTTCAGGTTGCTGCATGAAAATTCTTTATTGATGATATCTTCCATGACCTGACCTGAAAAATACCAAGGACCATTCTGTACGTTTTGTCTAAAAAAAAGATATCTTATCACGAGAATAAAATTTCCTGTTAAATGAAACCTAGACGAAGTTTCTAGGATGAAAAGTTTTGGTTTTAAAGAAGAAAAACACGATATTGTTTTAATAAAAATCGCCGTTTTTTGTAACTTTAGTCTCTTTCCAAACGTGTTAACATTATCGGATTAAGTTGAAACGTCGCAAATCATGTTTTCCAGTCTATTGACACATTTTAAGGGGGTTCCGCAGAAGGAATTCGAAAATCGAATTTTTGTGACCACCCTACTGCACATGCATTCACACTTAAAAAAAATGAAAAATTCACATTTTAAGCTGATATAAAGAGGTTTCGCGATATATTTTAAGCAGAGCTCAGGGGAAAGAATGAAACGAAACTTTAAAAAAAATGGACCGAAAAAATCAACCTTTAATTTACAATTTTACGATTGAAAATAATAACATAGTTGTTTTCCAATCCCTGTACAGTTGCAATTCTAAGGGTAATAATGTACACAGTTCAGACAAACAGTTCTACTAACAGGAAATATCCAACGTTGTCTAGCACAAATAAACAGATTACAGAATACACGTGTTTCGGGGTTTCAAGGAACACGTTTTACTGCTTTTACTGGGTGTCTTTACATCTGGAAGTGCACACCGTTGAACTGGAAAAGGGCTTCCTTGAAACCCGGAAACACTTAGATTCCGTATTCTGTTTACTTGTGCTATACAACATTGTATATTTCCTGTCATTCCTCGGCACAAAGGTATTTATTTATTGTTTAAACCGTACCACCGATTCATAAATCCTCAATTTGAACCCATAAATATTATGGAGTAATAGTATTAATGCATCAGAGTCACGTATTAATGCATCATTATACGAGAAGGAAGCAGTAGCCATAAAGTAAAAGTAATTAAAAGTATGATTATTGTTAAAGAGACTCAAAAAAGATAAATTAGTTCATATGAATATGACATAAAATATACAACAGTTGTAAAACTATTAGTTAATAGGAAGGGAACAAAAAACAAATCTGAATAGCAATGTAAAGATTATAAAAATTGAAGCATTGAAATCTGTTAAGATGAAGCAAAAACAAAAAGGTTTAGAGAGACAGTTAAAAGCACAATAAAATCAATTATGACAAACAGAAGCACTTTATCAGTAATCTTAAAACTTCTTTTAAATATTGCTAACTTTCAAGGCGTGCAAAAGTGAGCGGGTACATATTTTTAGAGTGATTGGATGACTGAACTATTTCAAAAAAAGTTTGTATTTGATTTTGCCAGTAGTATATTTAGATATTGGTTGAGGAAACCTCGACTGAATTACAATTATTTCTTCATTTGAGGGGGAGAGGATAGCAGTATCGGAAGGAAGTTTCAAACTACTGGGAATAAAATGCGTTATAAGATACTGTAATTTCAGTATTTAAATGCGAAAAAAGAAAAAACCTCCAGAATTCGTTAGTATAACCAAAACAGCACCTCTGAATTAGTTTTACAAGTAAATACACGATTTAACTTAATATTCCGACATATATATTTGCCATTTAACCCTACATTATTTTCACCTGTTTCTATTTTAATAAGAAATTACATAAACGTTAAGTAAAATCAGAAGCTTGAAATATTTCATATTAATAATTTTATTTGAATTCTACTCTAATTATTTTTGCAAGGAAAGTATTTATTTGAGCATTTGTTTACGCCATGTTTTTTCAACCTTTTGTCTATAATATGTTGAAGCTGAAGCATTATTTTTTTCTTATGTTTATGAAAACAAATTCAGAACTAATTCTTTGTTTCAGGAAATTGAAATCATGTGCAGTGATATTTTTACAATAAGAAAAGAACACACATCAATAAGTATGTATAGATATACATATATGTATGTTTTGATGTATATGACTTACGTTTCGTCGCTTGAGAGCTTACAGGATTCATAGCTGATCGAACCAGTGTTTGCGTTTCGCTGCAATAAAATATTTATTATTGTATGACACAGAGAAAAAGATAAACATAAATTTATAATACGCGAATATTCCACAAATTCTCGATTAGTTGGAACTACAAGCGGCGGCCTTCGGTTCAATCAAAAGTGGCAGTAATATTTTGAAAATTTTCAAATTCGAAACATAATATGCACAGTAAAAGTTTGTCTGTACAAATAGCACTGAAAACGCCAAACTCCTAATACACAAATCTGCAATTAGCAGAGTGAAAATCCGAGGTCGTATTAAAACATTAAGTGCATTAGAGCCATGAGAAAATAAAACGGAAAAATTTTAATGTTATTGGAAAAGAGATTTGCCAATTCACAAAAATAGCAATCTTGTAGCCCTTAAAATCTGCAAGTGCAATTCTTATACTCAGGGAATGAAACGTTTACAGTTCCAATTTAAATTAATTCCTAGCATTTTATTTTCATTCATCTCAAAATGTTTATTTAAGATTTACATCTTTTAAATGATACCTTTCAAAAAATGTAAGAGCTACCAAAAAATGATTGTACTAATAAATTAGGTATAGTTAAAGGAATGAAAGAATTATTTTAATCAAAACTGTGTAACTATTCAAGGTTCATCTTTTTAATGGATTTCCCCAAGGTTTTCATGTCACTCTCTTGACCTAAGAACGTGTTAAAGTTACAGGTAAAAAGAAAGAATTTTGAATCTGCTATAAGACAATGCTCCGATTTGTTGGATTTGTCAGGTATTTGGCAGATCTGATTAGCCTGGTGTTCTTATTAAATATTTAAATTTTGAAACTAAGGCACGTGACTTTTTGTATTCATTCTCTTGGACAACATTCCTGCTTTATACAAAAATTGAATTTCTTGATAACACATGAGATGTATAATTTATAATTATGAAATAAAAATAAAATAACAACACTTTAAACCTTAAATCTAATTCTGGGCCTAGCGTAAGAGACCCTCCTGTATTTCTCATTACACCTTCTACACCTGGTGGTTATAGTTTAAATGTATTGTTCAAGTATGTTATTTTTACTTTTATTTTAACAAGCTCATCATAGGCTCAGTATATTTTTTAAATGTTTAAACCATTTTTATTTTTAAAGAATTAGTGATTAGAGAATATCATGTTTTTAGAGAATTATTCAGTTAAGTATTCACTGTATTTTTTGGAAAAAAAAGATGGTATGGAAAATGAAAACAATTGGAAAAAATACGGTTACTTAAATGCCAGATAGATAAACTATTTCAGTATTCAGATTTTTTATGAGGACAACAAAATCCATTTAATCCACATGTTACAGCAGTCTTTTACTATTATTCAAACTAAAAGTATGAAATAATAAATTCACATTAAGTCTTATGTATATATTTCAAATATATACCTTTCCAACAAACCCAAAATGCAAACTTCAAACATATGATTACTATACACATCAATACTGGTTGAAAAAGGTGAAAAATACGTAAATAAAACGCAAACTATCAAGAAAATACAATATTTAGCTATTTCATGGCTACAATGGAGCCCCTTCATTAGGACAAAAATGATCAACAAGCAAAAGATTCGTAAAAGATTCAGCAAACAAAAGAAGAGAGGACACAACTAAAGCCAAGTGGACACCAGTATAAATATTAAATAGGTCAGAAGATATGTTGACCAATAGAAATACAGGACACAAACGCACCAATAGCCTTGATATAGCTATAAGAGGCAGTGAGAAGCAAAGGGATGTAAGTGGATATTTTCGAGTTTTGAGTAAAACACGTTTAAAGATAACATCCTAGGTAGGCTTTCATTGATTTTCTTTTCTGAATAATGCTGTGTAGCAGCAACTACCAGGGTTACTAGTACCATCTCTTGCCCCAAGACAGAGGAGAGGTTCACCTACCATTTGTACGGATTATCTCCAACTTTTAAATATTGCCACTTCCATCCCTTTACTTCTCACTCCTTCATATGACGTATATTTTTGAAAATGTGTATATATTTACGTTGGTTTTCCATTTATCCACAAGAAAGATGTAAATCTTGAAAACTGATGGCAGGAAACTGAGTAATGGCATTGAAGTACAAAAAACATTCAATTTCAAAACCATATAAAATTCCATGAAACTAAAGGATCGTTTGCTGGGATGTTTTTTCAGCTATAAGTTCATTTCTTTGAATGGAAAAATATGTTTTAGAAACTCCGTTATATCTCTTTTTTGCGTCCAATACACGACAGCCTGGTTATTACATCCAGAAATTGCATCAGTTTCATCCTTGTTACGAGTTCTGTAGTCGGGAGTAGACAATAACCAAGCTGAAGGAGTCCTTTCAATGAAGAAAAGATTGGCCAACAAACTAGTGGCTTAAGTCAATATAGCTCACCAACAAGAGTCTGTAGTCATGGGGCGGTTAAACTTGCATATTAAAGGCAAAGTTTGGGTATTAAGCTGTAAGTTACCGTCCTTAAAACGTAACTAAAGTAGACCTACATGCATTATTCGCACAGCTAAATTTACTTTAGCCACAATTTTCTTGCACTCTTTATTTCAATGAGATGGCACCTCTGCCTTCAGCCCGGTTAATCACTATACCAGAGTGATGAGTCCATAAGAAGGACGAAACTTGAGTCTCTGGATGTGATAGCCGAACTGTCTGTATATTGCATAGGGTCTGGTGGGGGGAAGTGGTCAATGGGGTAAAATGGTTATACTTCAAATAAATGATTATGGCTTGGAAATAAATGTTCGAATGAATGTGAAAATTTTATTTTTGGTTCGAGGAGTTAGAAACTACATTTTGAATACAAAATTTCCAAAACTGGCAAAATTTTATTTGGTAAAAAAAATATTTTGTGTACATATGAAAATTTTGAAAATCTAAACACCTCTTTTAACTTCTTTGGGAAATTTTGTTTGTTAGAATTATGAACAGATTGACGGCACAAGAAGCTTCTTAAATGTCTTAAGATCGCTTGCTCATTAGCAGTTAGCTGAATCTATTTTAGATCATTTTTATAACAATTTCAGTAAGATGGCATAAAGTGGTCATAATATTAGGCTTAGCGAATATTGTTCTTCTAATGTCACTTAATAGTTAATTATGAGGCAGATTTAATTAAATATTAATTTCACTAAATATGTATTGTTTTTACCGTAAATGGGGTTAAATGTACGAGTATATACGTATGCATACGCATATACTCGTGTAGGCGCGTATATAAACGTATTCACATAAATGCACCAATAAATACGTTATATGGGTATCTGCGAAATGGGTATTTTTTATCTATGCAGATATACATTCGACTATACAAGTATATACTTGCTTTTACTCGTATGTATACGAACACTTATATACTCAGGTAGACACGCATATACACGTACGTACTCGAGTAAACACTTACATACCAGCATATTACATGCAAGTATACAGGGTTAGTTGAAATTCTTGGGAAAATTTTTTACAGGTGTTAGAGGGGAGGATAAGAAGTCTTTGTTGCGATGCGTGTATTAGAACTACTACGGGTCCTAACTTTTAACAAGTGCTCTAAATATTTCTTAAAAACTAAAATTTTTCATAAAATCATCTTTGTGTAAAACATTTGTGATTTGTTTTGAATCCATCAGTTTCTGGCTTTGTGTGCATGTAGGGCGTCAACGAGTATAAGCTCCTCATAATTCTTTTCTTTTTATCTTCACCTCTCACACCCCTTAGATTTTTGCTCAAGAGCTTGGATTCACTCTGTAGGCATACATGTATGTAAGCGTATATACTCGTGAATACATATATGTACTGGTGTATACACGAAAATGTTCGTACATACGTCTTTTCAGGTATATAATTGTGTTTACATGTATACATACATATATACTCGTGCATCCATACATACAAGTATATACGTGAGTAGACACGTACAAACACGCACTGGATGCATCTACGAATTAACTCGTGTATACCCGTATATATACACATTTATGTACAGTTATGTATATACCCACATGAACACTTGTACATATATGCGTATATACGTCTACTATACATATATATACTCAGGTATGCACGGTATCTACTCATATATGAACGTCATTATTCATGTTTACACGACACGTATATACTCGTGAATACACGCATATATTAGTGCATATACTTGTAACCATAAAAAAACTGAAATATACAAATATTAGGGTTATTTAATACGGTTTTGCATTTTTTTTAACTATGACCACTTTACCCCATGCTATGACCACTTTCCCCCATCCCATGGGGTAAAGTGGTCATAAATACAAAGGGAAAAGAAAGTCATAAAACTAATTAAATCAATATTCTTTTTCTAACCTTCAATGTACTGTGTTCTTTGATAATGCAATGTTAAATAACAACAAAAAAATTGAAGTGTTTAAATAATTTGTTGTACTTATTATCCACCAAAGTTGAAAACCTACGATTTTTGACCACTTTACCCCACAAGACCCTACACATTGCCTTAGCTCTGGTTAAGAACGGTAACTCACAGCGTAATACCCAAGCTTTGCCTTTAATTCACGTGTTGAACAGCACCGTGGCTGTAGTCTCTCGCTGTTAAATTTACTTCAGCCAGCAGTTTGTCGGCACACTTTGCTTCATTACGCTGGCATCTGCCTCCAGCTCTGTTTATCACTATAACAGAGTGATGAATCCATAACAAGGACAAAACTGCAGTTCCTAGATGGATGTCGGTATATTGCACATAAATCTGCCTTGGTCCTGGCTTAACAGAGGTAACTTACAGCTAAATCCTTTTATTATTTTTATCAATGCATTCTCAACCTTCTTGCAAGATTTTTGAGAGCAAAGTTTCGATAAATGAGCTTATTTTAAAATTATTCTCACTTAGAAAAATTAATACACCAACAAGTTTACTACATTACCTACAACAGAGGTCGGAGCGAAAATTCAAAAAGCAATTAGGGCACAATTTTGAAAAATTTTAGCTCATTTATAGGTCACCAAATATGAAGAAATAAAAGAAGTTGTTTTGAGGGTACACTTTACTTTTACCAACATTGCTACTGTGTCTTTGCAACTTCCCTCCTATCCTCATCCCCCCAAAAAAACTATCGAGTTTGGTTCTTCTTTAACGACAATCAGCAGCGATCTGTTAATTTATCATAAAATGTACATTTAATGTGAATAGTTTCCTCCATTTTCCTTTCACGCATTTTAAGGAATTTCTTATTTTCAAAAGATGAAAAGAAATAAGTCACTCATGAACGTAAGTCCTACACATTAAATAGAAATTTTTGGGTGTAAATTAACACTATGAATAACCAGTTTTGAACTTTTCCTGTCGTGGCATGCATTCTTTCCCATTTAATTCAAAGACCTAACCGGGTTTCTACGTTGAATCTGCCCATGCGGTTTTTCGACTCGCACCTGGAAAATCATTTTAGAGTCGGAAAAAATTATTTAGCCAAATTTTTAGCTCTTTATTTCAAACGACCTTTGAGGTTTTTTAAAGAAAAAACATGTATTTTCGATTTTATTTTATTTATTTTTTTTTCATAGTAAAATTCCAAATTATTCGATTCTTAGTAATAAATACTTAATTTTTCATGTACAGTTGTAATTTTCAAACGAAAGGCCGATTTCTGGCAACGGAAATAGAATTTAATTTTTTTTCAATGCTTTTCTGAAAAATGTCACTCACCAAATTTTATCAAAAAATATCTTTTATACTCTTACTCTCACGTTTTTTTTTTTTTCAATTTTTTTAAAGTGGCGGAACAATACGAAAAAAAATAAAAAGGGATTTTTTTCAGAATTTCGTGTTTAAACTAATTAAAATATTTATTATTGCCAAAAAACTCATTTGAACTAAGTTAGTAAAAAATTGTCTGCTGAGTAAAAAAAAATCAGAAGAGATTTTTTTTTCGAAAATACTATCTTACTAGAGAAAAAACAAAACTATAAAAAAACAAGACAGATCCTTTATGAAGTTATTCGGAGTGTAAAAACAATGATTAAAGAGTTTTAAACGATTTGTTAACGCTATTTTGAACAATTTTTCATTCTGGATCTAATAAAGACCAACATTTCCAATATTAAAGTAGTTTTTTTTTATAATTTAGACACCGTTTAACATGTTTGGTTTAAATAACTGACATTAGATATAATAGTTTTCAACAATTTATGATGATTTTTTCAATTAAGTTTAGTATTCATCACTGTCTTCATTCACAACGGCATTGACTTTTTCATCAATTAACAGCTGACTCAATATTTTAGCATGCTTTACTATTTTCGACAAATATCGAGCATGAGACAGAAAATATATAATCGCTGCGATGTGTTAGCAACATTCAAAAATGCGGCTACCAAGAGCACATTCACAACAATATCGAACAACCCCAGTGATGCCATTTTTATCAGACTGATAACCAAGAAAGCAACGATATGTTTTTGTCTTAATGCGTCGCGACTTCACTTCAAGTTTTATGAAATTAGGTGTGACAAAATGGAGTTTAATCGTTCTATCTTCATTCATCACCTCACCTAAATATGATACAGTTTGAGTCATTTATGTCAAAGTTTAACAAATAAAAATAATTTTTTTAGACTTTTGTTTCACTTTGAAATAGTGTCCCATCCTTTATCACTAGCAACCTAGTCTGCCGTGGGAAGGCCAAAGGCAGTAATAGCAAATGTTTCATTTTTCAGTTTTTCGTCACTCGTGTTTGTCTTCTATTTTACTTAAGCTTTGTTGTACAAGCTGGTTTATTTGGTTTCCGCTGTAAAAAAAAAAAAAAAAAAAAAAAAAAAAAAAAAAAAAAAAACACGGGGGGGGGAAGGCAAAATTTTACGTCTCAAGTTGTTAGTAAGATATCCTAAACTCAATCTTCTAATGTTTCAAAAACTCATTACAACTGCAGTTGTTGTCTTTTGTGCCACGGCTGCATTCGATCCCACTGGCAGGATTGAGTGGGAGGTAAGGGATACAGTATTTTTCAGTGTCCTAAGCAATGGGACAAAACAGTTATCTTGCTTGTGAGTGGAGAAAATGGAACTTACCTAATGATCCCAAGTTTTTCTTTTGCTGTTGAGGCAACTGAGAGCTCGACTCTCGTTTTGATTAACTTGGAAATTTAATTTCTGAAATAAAATGATGAAAATAAGAAAGTTTGTAATGCACATGCATCTACAAAACATTTTACCCAGACACATTTAAGGAATTGCTGGATTTAAGAAGATTACGAGTATCCGCGAAAAATTTTCACTTTCGATACATATCTAAGCACTATTAGGTTCTTAAACGTAAATAATGTGTAAAAAATAATAACTTCTAAATGAAACATGTAGAACCCGCCTAGGTAAGACGCATTAAAGACCTACCGTTAGACGTTGATCATACTAATAAATATAAAATTATTTTATTAATTCAAATAAAGTCACAACTAGACACGATGTCTATTCATCAGTACCAGTGCTTGCTCGATTCCTTGGAGAACTTCTTAAAAAGCAATCATGCCCTAAGCGAAGAAAATTCTATGAATATTCCATTGCGCTCTTCGAACTTTAAACTTAATCAACTCCATATCTCATACTGGCCCATTAGAATACCAAACTTCGTTTGAATCCCTGCACTATGATCCGCTTGAATAAATCCGCTTGAACTAATTTCTATGAGCCACAACTCATTCCACAAACTGTTTTCATTCAAATATTTTTAGTGTTTGAAACATAGCAGGGCCTAACTTTATGTTATAAACGATACATTTGAGTCAGTTAGTTGCCCCAAGGTCGATGAAGGTCACAAAAAAGTGGCATTTTTGACGTTTTTTTTAGCATTTTTGAGGCATAAAACTAGCTTGCACTACTTAGTTGACACGGCAAAAGTAGTGTTGTATGGAAGGCAAGTATAAGCAATTTTTTTAAAAAATGCACAAATAATTCAGGAAAATTCAATGTGCTTTCAGGGTCATTAGGCCGAAATGTAGAAAATGTCGTATTTTACGGATATTCTAACTGTCATAACTTCTTGCGCGAAAAACATATTGAAATATTTCTCTTACCATTATTATACTCTTATATGTCCTACCATAGCAGTAAAATTGATTGAGGCGAAATGCCTTATTTTTTTTCCTTTTAATTTTTAAACTTAACGTATCGCCGTAGTCAATTTTTCTTTTTTTTCTTCTTAATACTACTTGCCTCTCACTTACTTTTTTTTTATTATACAGTTTGCAAAGTAAAGTAAGGTAAAATTTTATTGGTATGTGGCACTTTTATGTTATTTTCGACAGTTATTTGTTTTTATGTATGACATTAATAACATTTAGATTAGATTGAGGACAGTTGATCCATTTTTTCGTTGGAACTCGTAACCTTTTGTTTGATTTAATGGATTTAGATGATCTAACGCTGCATATTTTAAGCTGTCTTTTCTCTGTTAAATGTTATTCCGTTTTTAAAAATATACATAGAAATAAAATATTTTGTAGAAAAACGAAATGTTGGTAAAATAACAAAGTACTTACTTGTACAAGTAGATTTAATTCCAGAGTAGAGTAGACATGATCCTGGGAGAAAAGAGCTTTTATAAGTGTTTTAAATGCAAGTCAAACATATATTATTGCGACATGGTTACTATTTACCCATATAAAAGATTTTTTTTTTAAAATACCTATCATTTTTTCATAATGCACTCAAAAGGAGTTTTTTTTTGTAATTCTTTTTTTTTTTAAGCTTTCTTTGAAATTTCACATAAACTGACTATTGAAGGGATGAAGGATTTCCCACACCCCATTACACTCGATGTCGTTCAAATAAATTTGTTATTTTCCTACATGAAACAGAGCTCCTCCTAATTTTTACAACTAATTAGTACAGCAGGGATAAGGGTTTCTAATTTACCGAAATGTCCTAAGCTCAACTCAATTCAAGCCCGGAGCTAAAGAGCAAAATATATTACTAGAGACCAGAATTTGAAAGTGACTTTTCAAGCGTTTCAAACTTCTGTTCTTCAGCGCTTGAAGGAGCCCTTAGCTCCTTAGCTGTGCAAGTCGGTACAAGTTAGTTTGGAACCCGGGAAAGGAGTGTTCTTTAAAGTGTTTTTTTTATATAAATACCTCGGTTATGCAAATTTCTATCAAGTTCTTTTTTCTCCCGGTAGGTGTGGGATTGTGCTCTAAGTGTGAGCTCCTTACTTAAATTCAATTTTCTACGGAAGGGAGAGGAATATTTTCATTCTGTCTAAACCAGAATTCGTAACCCGCTCCTTTATCCGATTCTTTCTAATGGATGATATATATAATCGCGAACCAATAAGACAGTCAAGAAACCTTCAGGGGTTGGTGAAGGCTAGCGGTTGAGAGCGGAACCACTTGGTTTTTTTAACAAACACGTAGGTCAATCAGAAAGTTAGTTTGCACTGCTTCGTAAATATGTTCCATCTAAGACAATTTTGATGACAATGTGTGGCAACACTTCAGACATGTACCTTTGTCGTGTGACGTAGCAGCTTCCGCAAGGCAAGTTTAGTTTTCTGAAAATCAGTCGCAAACATGTCTCGATAGCTGCAAGTAGCGTCCAAATCGGAATTGCGTGCAGCGATTTGATTTTCTGGACAAAAAGGTGCAACTGCACTGAGAGAAATTTATAGGTAGTAGCACGAAGTGTATGGTGAAAATACAATGTCACGTTAAGCTATCGTGAAATGGTGCAATATGTTTAAGAATGAACGTACAGATATCGACGACGCTGAGCGCGAGCGAAGACCAAAGTTAAGGTGGGAGGAGTCGAATGACCTTCCCTAGCAACCTAAACCTTTCACCTCTTGATCCATGTTTTTGGTACCATGAAACAAGAACTTTCAAAGCGACGGTACTATTCGGATGACGAAAAGAAAGCTGCAACCCAACTATGGTGATCGGCCATTGGACGGAATTTCTTTGCAGAAGGCATCGAAAAACTTGTACCACGCCACGACAAATGCTTAATGAACGGAAGTGGATACGTTGAAAAGTAGATTTTGAATCGAACTTTAAGATATCGATCAAGTTATTGTAAAATTTCTATCCTTTTTTTGTTTTAGTTTTTCGAGCAGTGCAACTAACATTTTGACTGACCCCCGTAGTTTTTTACTAATTGTTGATTTTGTTCTGTTTCAGTTTTTAGTTTCACATGGACAATTTTTTTTTTAATCGGTGAGTATTAACTATGTTGCAACAGTAAATGTTGTGTTTGCATTTAAAATACTTTTAATGACATTTTTGCCCCCCGGATCACGTCTCCTGCAGACTCGGATGATTTCTCCTTGAACAAGGAAGACTTGATCCGTTTACAGTCTTCTGATATTTTTTAAAAATATTTTATTTTAAATAAATTTTTAAAAACGGCACAGCAATTTGAGAGGGAAAAGCATAGTCTCAATACGTAACGTTACATGTTTCAGTCAATTTAAAAAAAGATCCAACAAAAAAGGGGATAACTGCCCCTCGACTAACCTAAATATTATTGATGTTACACATAAAAGTACATTTTGTTGTTTTGTGTTGGCACAGAAAATGTCATATATGTACCACGAAACATTATAATATCACTTTCAGTTGCTAAGAAGTATCAGTATCATCAGGCGAGTAGTATCAAGAAGCAAAAACGCAGACCGGCTAAGTTTATAACTTTAAAGAATTTCATCTTATTGGATTTTACTGCTGTGGTATGACATATAATGGAGAAAAAAAGGGAACAGAATTACATATTACAATATGTTGTTCGCGCAAGAAGTTATGACAGTTTGAATATCGGTAAAATATGACATTTTCTACATTTTGGCCTAATGACATCGAAAGCACATTGAACTTGCCTTATTTATTTGTGCATTTTTAAATTGTTCATACTTCCCTTTCAAACGAGACTATTTTTCTGGTGGCAACTAAAATATGCAAGCTGTTTTCGGACCTCAAAAATGCTAAAATGGTGGAAATAACGAGAAAATGCAATCTTTTTGCGACCTTTTATTGACCTTGAGGCAACTCGTTGTCACAAATTTATCGATTATTATATAAAGTTAGTCTCTTCTATAGTTCATAGCGATTTCTTGGTCAGAAAAATCCGCTTGATTTTTCATACCGCACGTAAACCTTTATAGGCCCTTAGAAACTGAACAACTCAACTTTAGAATAAAAAATGTGTGTGGTCAGAAGTTTCAGTTAATAAGAAAAGTAGCAATTGGTAATTTTTTAGAGAAAATCTGAAAGGGCATGAATCACGGGCGTGACATTTTCTCAGATTATTGCTCTTAAGAGCCAAATTGTATATTAAGTTTTGGGCGAGTCCTAGCATTACCTTTTGAGATACAACAGTCACAATCAACCGCAGAAAATGAACCAATAGTGATAAGTTTTCAAAATCATTTAACAGTATTTTTTATATTGTTTTATTATTATACTTTGTTTCGATTCTTTTCATTACTCTTTGCATTAGAGTGCTCGCAAAAAGCAAATAAATGAAATAACTAAGAAGTGTTCACTCGCATTTCGATACAATCCTAGTATCACATACTGAAACAAATAATTTTCCAAAAACGGCAAAAAAGTTTTCAGTGTCCCCTAGAACGGCGAGATCCTCCCTGTGACAGGTAAGTAGATGTTTTGCATTTTTCGCATACTGGTTCTCTGATTTTAGTTTTGTTTGGGTTAACTAAAAATATAAATAAAGTACCGTACTTAAACCACAGTACTTCTGATTTGACATTAGTAGTGTAACTAATTATGTATTACATACTTGAAGCAGTCTCTTGATAGTGTGTGGAAGGTATAAACGAAATCGGGCAAGAAAAACGCTCTGCTGCTTCTAAATCCACACCTGCGTAGTATGAGGATGTGCAGTACACCCTCATTTATCCAGACTAACTCGGACCAAAAACAATCTGGATAAACGAAAAATCGGATGATGAGGGTAATATGGACACTGAGCAAAACACGATCTTTAATCATTTACAGTTCAGCTGCAGTGTTGTCGGACTAACACCGAGTACACCATGGTATATCTTCAATTACTGTAGTTCAATTTACGATCTATGCGGAAGTTGTACTTTGAATCAAAATAAAAAGCGAATATTTGGCGTTTGTAGTTCCATTCTTGCGATCTTAGTTTAAAGTTTTAAAGCATTTATTTTTTTTTAACTCTAGGATTTTGATCCGAATGAACGGAAGATCCGGTAAAACAGGGAACAGACAAACGAGGTTTTACTGCACTTGAAATTCTAAGCTATGTCCACCCAAGAGACTGATTCCCCTTCCGTATAGTGAATGGACAGGGTGTTTATAAAGTCTTGCACCGATGAAGGGAGTTAGTTCAGTAAACATTTTTCTTGACAAGGTTAATAGAGTTCTGTGCGTGTACCTTTTGTAGCTTTGAGAAGATGCAGATGTTTTCAACTTTGCACCAGATACTAGCGCAGCTATAATTTACGTTATGAAGATTGTAGGTATCGATTGGTAATTTATGTTAAAACAAAACCCATAGTTCTGGGGCTTGACTCTCAAACCCTCTAAATAGCAGTTTTTCTTTAACAAAGGTCATTTTCAATTCATGCCATTAGCTAGTATTATAACAGCAAGGGTGGGGGGGGGACTTGAGATAGATATCAAAATTTAAAGAAAACATGTTCTTAGAGATAAACGAAATAGTTTTTTTAAATAAATTTTCTATAGCAGAACAAGATGTAACATTCGATACTTGTACCTGCATAAACACCCTGTACTTTGGATGTGGATAGAAGTTAAAAGGTTGTGTGAGAAGACGATACGGCAAGCGACTTTTAGCAAGCTCAGAATAAGGGGAAATAGAACGAGTGGAGTGAAAAAAATGAATTTTCCATTCAGAGTACATTTTTATTTTAGATAGTTAAAAACATGAAATCTGTAACAAGCGACTTTTGAAAATGGCTCATTGCGATTGGAGCAAAATCAATCTACGGCACATTTTCGGATATTTTATGGTTTAATAATTCCATTTTCAAAACCAATCAAAAATTTATTGCTTTCTAGCCGGAGTTCAAGCATTACAAGCAAATAAACAGATCGCTGTTCAACCTTCTAGGGTTGGACTTTAACTTACAAGAAGTTTACCAGTTGCAACACGACTTTTCCAAACTCTTGATCCTTGATAAGATGAAACTGCACTCCCTGGATGATATAACAGGCGTTTCGGGTTTTATTAGTAGTTCTTTTCATGACGACTTCAAGATGACTGTCGTTCGTTCTCCTAGAAAAGTCGAAAACATTAACATAATCTATAAACTACTGGAGCTCAACTTTTTTACTTACATTGTCAAAATTCTAATATTAATTTTTGAAGAAAAAGTTTGAAATTATCTATGTGATATTACTGCTGGTACCCTACCCAGGGAGCAGCACTTTCATCTAATCCTTACAGTGTTTTTACTTTTGCAGTTAACACAAATACCCTTACTTTTATGTTTGCTGATGAGTTCAACTCCTAACATTTTAAAGCCTCAGACTTACGACAACTTCACCCTACTCCAACTCCACGATTCCGGTGGCTGGTGGATCGGAGGGAAAATAAAAGACTCCGAGTTTTCAATAACAAAATCTGTCTTACTCTCATTCCGCCGCCCTGGCTATTTTCAAAATAAACCTCCCGATGAAAAAATCGTATATTTTTATGCTCTAAAAATTATGACATCTTCTAATTTTTAAAATTGAGTCGGAACTTCTTTCACAGTGCTAGCCACAATTATACGGAAAGAAGAAAAATCAACAAATTTTGGCTGCATTTGGTCGCTAAGTTACGCAAATTTTATGAGTTGAAACTAATGGTAAAAGAAACATTTAAAAAAATTTTTTTTTTTTAAATAAATAGGATTTTCGTATTCATAGAATGAAGTTTGAACTTAAACACCCTCGTTATGCGGACATCATTATAAGGACAATTAGATTTGAGTGTTCTTAAAAGCAAAATTTGCTTGGTTTTTTTTTTTTTCCTGCACACTGCAAAGCAACGATATAAATGTTTAGTAAGCGATTGGTGACGCCAGATTCTATTTTCAAAGTCATCCCGCTAGGTACTAACTACCAAACGGCACGACCTTGAGGGTCACGGATTTGCACAAAATTCTAGATATAGGTCCCTCCCCACTAGATATGATCCCAGGTAAAGCGGTTTGACTGCATAGGCCTTAATTTGGCTGAAACGAGGATCCAAAGTTTCTAGTGTTTCCCTAGAATTGCAATGGCGTTTCCATTAGAAGTTCAGAATACGGCACAACGTTCGTTTTCCCAACACCTTTGGCGTCTTTTGTTAGTTCAACGAATGGAAGAGATAACACCTATTTATTAATGGCATTATTTAAGTTACTTATAAAGTCGAAACAATCTTTTTTTTATGTACCGGGTGCAATAAATCAGAGTTTCTTCCCTTAACCCATTTTTTGTTTATCATTGGGGAATATCTTTGGTAGCAGACGATAAATACTTTTTATTAGCAGACGATTAATATTAAATGAAATAAATACTGTTGACTCTCTGTTTAACGACGCTCTATTTAACGACTTTTTTTATTTAACGATGGTTTTTCACGGTCCAAGATGGCCCAATATAGTGTTAAAAGCATTCTATTTAAGGACGGATTTTTGTGGTCCCTTGAAAGTCGTTGAAAAGAGAGTCTACTGTAGTTTCATTTGCAAACGATAACTATCCTGTTACTATGTTATTTTGGCATTTAAGTTTTTGAAATTAAAAGTAGTGTCAAATTTAAATTTGAGAACCAATTATTAAAAATTAGTATACAACATATTAATTCAAAGTTAAGTGCATGCTAATGGCTCATACTACAGTACAATAGCATAAAAATAGATAAAAAAGTAATTGTAAAGAAAACTCCATTGTATTTCAGGATCCAAATTATCAACTTTGGAACCCCGCTGCAGCCGAACTAGAGCCTATGCAGTCAAACCGCTTTACCTGGATTCATATCTCGTGGGAGTTGACCTATTTTCTAGAATTTTGTCAAAATCCTGACCCTCAAGGTCGTGCCGTTTGGTAGTAAGCTTCAAGGGTTTGAGAAAAGGTAAATGGTAGCTTGAAACACTACACAACTTACTGTACGTCAACTAGCAAAACATCTGAATAGATAGCGATCGGTCATTTAGAGCTGTCTCAGAAATCCTCGCAGATAAGGACCACAAAGACAAACAGGTAGGCTTGTTCCTGAAAACAAACAGTAATGGATATTACATGGGATTTCAAGTTACGACACAGTTATCGAACTGGTCATTATGTTTCAAAAAACGACAAAAAATTTCATGATCTGAAACTTATCTCAAGACTGACTCTTGAAAAAAATTCATAATAAACCAAAGGTTGAGCGTGCGAAAAAGGCGTTGTTATGGGTAAAAGAGGGATGATGCAATCTTTTCTGATGAGAAAAAGCCCAATTAGGATAAACTACAATGTTTTTGATACTTTTGTACGATCTCTGAAGGGAAAAAAATCTCGAGAGGCGGCTCAGTGATGATCCGAGGAAGTTTCGCAACGTATAGAATCTGTACCAATACTTTATTTTCAGGGCAAAATGAATTCTGAGTGCAATACTGATGCACTGTTTTAAAGTTACATATTTTAAAGAGTTTTTAAAAAATACCACATTTAAGGGTTAAGACTATTGCTGAAAAAAGTAATTTTTAAAGGCAAACGAGGCTGCTTGGATCCCAATAGAATGAAGTGTGCTACTCTTGCACATTCAATAGTCTCAGCAATGAAACCCCACTCGATGACGCAAGCACGCAATGAGTGGAATGAACTAAGGCCCCTATATATATATATATATATATATATATATATATATATATATACGGAACCGGCGCATCAGCTTAAGATCGGCCTTTTTGGATCGGAGCGCGTGTCTGAGTGGTTGTATTTTCTGGCGAGTAATCGCGTTTGGCGATTGTTCACTGCGAGAGATATTAGCGGCACATGAATTGTTTGTTAAATAAAGTGTTATTTTCCGCAGATTTGGCGAAACCCGGAACTTTGCTGTGGTAACCCTAGCAGCGCGACAATGTTAAATCCGATCCGAAATGCCTAAACTTAAGCTGATGCGTCGGCCTGTCTATATAGCGGCTCTAGAATGAACCGATTAAAGGGATAAAGTTTCACAATCGATACAATCCTGAGGAGGAATAGTCACTTGTTTTTGTCGGAATTAAAAATTAAAAACAATAAAAAAAATGAAAACATTAAGCACGAATAAATAAATAAAAAGTTGAGATTTAGAGTTCAGAGAATCGGGACCTTTCATTCAAACAATACTTCAATCAAGGCTTCACTCGATACGTACTAAAAAAACATAAAAATATGTAATTCGATATTAATTTGATAATATACAGTTCGATATAAAACGCGTATCGAATAAAGCCTTGCTTCTTCAACAGAGGAACTATATATCGTAGTGCTGCCATCTATGTTCACACCAAGCAGCTAGAAACGAACCCTATCTTCAATTTTTGGTTTAGAAGGAAAAAATGTTTTATTTGGAAAAATTCGAACTTATATAGTCTATTATTACGAAGTGAAGTAGTTACAAAATAAAAAATAGATTTACCAATATAAATTTGGAAACTTTGGAGATGAAAAGAAAAAGATGTGAAAGGTAAAATGATTTGTTGAACATCCAGCTATAATCCCACGAAGAAAACATGTTTTGCAGTGCTGCCATGTATGCAAATGAAAAAAAACTAGACCAGACAGTAAAATTTATTTCTAAGCTGCGATGGTCACGAAGTAGAAATAGAAAGTATAGACCAAAGCATTTGGGAGGCACTAAAGAAAATAAAAAAAAGAAAGAACCGAAACTTAAATATGAATTTAAAAATGAGGGTATCCAACAACGGAACTATGTTTAGCAGTGCGGCCATCCACAAAATAATTAGATAACCTTATTTGATGGTATTTTGTGGTTTTAAAGGCAAATGATTTTTTTTTTTTTTTGCAATATCTGATGTTCTTGATCTTTTTATGATATGCGGAGATTACAATATAAAAATTATATTCTACCATAAAATTTAGAAGGCTGTTCAGAAAACTGTTCATCTTCTTTATCTTCTTTACTAATAATAAAGCTGAAAGTCTCTCTGTCTGGATGTCCGGAGGATGTCTGGTTGTCTGTGGAATGTCTGGATCTCTGTAGCGCGCATGGCGCCTAGACCGTTCGGCCAATTTTCATGAAATTTGGCACAAAGTTAGTTTGTAGCATGGGGGTGTGCACCTCGAAGCGATTTCTCGAAAATTCGATGTGGTTCTTTTTCTATTCCAATTTTAAGAACAAAATCATTATAAGATAGACGAGTAAATTACGAAATTATCATAACGTGGAATCGTAACATGGGCACGAGCCAATTGGCGAGAAAATTCGCCGTACATTATTTGTAAATATGCAGGCGAAACAAAAGACCTTTTAAATTTCTATTTTGGAAAACGCCGTGCGGGTACCACTAATAAATATATAAAGGGAGAATGTGAACTAATAGTAAGAATTCTAAAAAGAAAAGGAAAACAAACTTGACAAAATCCTTAATGAAGTATGAAGTTTCCCATTTTTCTGAGATACTTCATCTAAAAGGAATCTGAATCAATTTAAGTCATATCCCGAAAATATAAACAGTGCATACATTGCTGCTAGTGATTGCAATACCGGTATACCGGTATTTAGAGCTATTTTGCAATTTCGCAATACCGGTATTTGATGGAGTAGAATACCAGTATTTTCGGTATTAGCAAAAAATAAGTTTTTAATTAAAGAGTTTTAAATTCAACTAATTAGACATTTACTGTTATTTTAAATATAAATATCTTTTCCAATGAGAGCATTTCAAAATCAATCTATTGAAGTAACAATTTGGTTTGAAAGGCTTGAATTTATAGAATATAAATGAAAAAAAGTAGTAGAAAGATTACAAAACGATTTTTTCATCACCGGATGGTGTGATGAATCGCACTTTCGTGAATGTATGCCCGAACTACGTTCTTATTTTCTCCATTTCCTTGACTTGTCCTTTAGTGAAAACTAATTTTAAGTATAACTACAAATGTATTTGTGCTATGAACAAATTATTCCAAACATCAATTGCAGCAATTTATTATAATATGTTTTTTAAATATTTGTCTCAACTGTACTGAATTTCGATAAGACTTTTTTTATTGTTGGTATAACTAACAACAATTTGTTGTCACCGGTTCTGTCTCGATATTCAGCTTTATGCCAAGCGAGATAATATTTACAATACCTTGATCATTGGCAAAGATGTAAGGCATAATCAGTTGGAACATATTTTCAGAAATTTACATAATTGTAACGATTTTAGAAAAAAAAAAAAAAAAAAAAAAAACAAGATTAAATTTATTGTAAATTTTAAATTAAAGGGTCAATAAAAAGCAAACAAAACTATTCCGATAAAGGGGAAATCGTTGAAGATGATGTTAATACTGGAAAATAATTGTCGCTCGAAGAACAGTTACTACACTCCTGTTTGTGAAAATTGCAACACTTTGAAGGAAGCATCATAGTTGAATGAAATTTAATACACAGTTGAGTGGAAATGGTACAAATAAATGATTACATTTTCAAACCAAACAATAAAAAGAGATAAAAAAATAGTATTTTGTGTGGCCACCGCGCGCCGCAATAAGAACTGCTGCACGACTCGGCATGAAATGAAATAATGTTTAAATATCTGCCTGCTGAAGAGTATTCCGTCTTGTTCGTATGCGCAACCAAAGTTCGTCTGTCAAGCAACAGGACGAGGATCACGAACGAGACGCCGCCCAACGAAATCCTACACATGTTCAATCGGTGACATATCCGGGGAATATGCAGGCCAAGGAAGAAGCTGCACTTGCTGAGAATCAAGGTAGGATTTGACAGTCCTGGCGACATGTGGACGGGCATTATCCTGCTGGAATACAGCCCCTGGCAATCCTTGCAGGAAAGGAATAGCTTGGGGCTGTAAAACTTCGTTTATGTAACGGTTACTGTTCAAATTTCCCACACTTCGTAGCAATTGTGATCGTCCATGATATGCTATGGCACCCCAGCCCATAATTCCGGGTGTTCGTCCACTGTGGCGTTCGATAATGCACTCCGGAATGTGCCGATCACCGGCATAGCGCCTGACACGAACTCGGCCATCATGGTGCCACAAATTGAAGCGGGATTCGTCAGAAGAGAAGACCTGCTGCCAATCAGCGCGCCAGCTCATATGCACATTGGCCCATTGCAGCCGCAGGCGGCGATGGTTTTTGCGTAAGAGGAATCCTGTATAAAGGAATCCTTGCGCGCAGCCCACGCTGCAGCAGACGTCTCCGAATTGATGAAACACACTATGAAACACATGTAGCTGTTGACTACTGTGCTGCCAATTGTCTAGAGGAAGCTGTGTGGTCCATCAGCGCCAAACGCACCAGGTGTGTGTCATCGCGAGATGACGTCACATCCGACGATTCTGCCCCGTTCAAACTCCGAAATTTGCTCAAATTTAGCTTTCTTTCGTCGAAGAAGCATAGTAAAGATTAAGTTAACGTTTACTCTAGCATATAACCACCGATAATCATACACGCCTCACTACAGCCGTCTATTTATATTCAGTTCGATCCGCCGCTCAGCATACACATTCGCTACCGGTCTGCAATTCTAATCATTTGCATATCACGTCCTACTTTATATTTCCTGCAATTTTCAGTTCACTCGCGTTAAGTACTTGACGGTGTTGCAATTTTCACAAACAGGAGTGTATATCGTTGCCTAAAAGCAATTATGAGGCATCTAATCCCAAAACAACAGTAAGATATCCTACTGTTGTTCTGATGCGACGATATACAGAGTGTCCCTGATTGCCATGTACAAACTTGGACTGGAGGTAGAAAACACTTTAACAAGCAAGAATCTCTCTGGAACGGATGGTCGCAAACGCAATGCTGACGTATTACATGCACACAAAGCCAGACACTGACAGATGAGAAACAAAACATAAATGTTTTACACAAAATGACGATTTTACACAACATTTTAGATTTTAAGAATGCTTTAAAACCTTTGTTTGAAATTTCGACTAGTAATTCCAATATGCGCGCCGCAACGATAACGGAGCGACGGAGAAAAACTCGGAAAAATGGTTCCTTATTTCGACGCTCGGTACGTTGTCATAGAGACGCATATACTGCAGCTGCAGTCGCTGAATTACAACAAGCCCTTATCAATAACTGAAATGTAAGGTCAAATTTTGTTAGTGGGATAATTTTTCATTATTTGTTACATTTTCCGCATCTTTTAGTGTCTAGCATTTAGCGCGTCAGCATTGCGTTTGTAACCTTATTTTCCTAAGTTATCCTTGTTTGTTATCGCGTTCTCTACCTCCAATCAGTAATATTCTGAATATCCGTATCCGCGGATATCCGAGGAAAAATAAAGATCTGTATCCGTTACTTTTTTGACGCATCTTAAACGGATCTTTCTAAAATTCTATTCTAAAAATTCTTAAATATTTTAATAAAAGACTCTTAAATTTCGTTTAAATTAGGTTTTATCCCTATTTAAATTATAAGGTATAATTTCAGACGCCAACGGCCGCCCTCTTTTTTTTTTTTTTTTTTCCTTTTTTAATTTTTAGTTTTATATTAATTTTTGATATTGATTTTCTGTTATTCTTCATTTTGGTTTTTCTAGGCATCCTTCAAAATAAGTGAGACAAAATTTTCTATTTGCTGTTTGTAAAGGTGTTTCGGCTCTGTTATTCCGTCGGTTGGAATAATCTGGGTGGAATGGGTCAGCACTGCATTTATGCTGAAATAAAATGCGAAAAATTATTTCTAGCCTATCCAGTAGCAGCTTTACACTCTTGCTCCTGTATCCTACATCTACCGAGTAAGCTAGAAATAATTTTTCACATTCTATTTAAGCATTAATGCAGCGCTGATACGTTCCTTCCAACTCTCCCTTAATTTTAACTAAGATTTCTTTAAAGAGTAAATCATAGTCTCAATTATATTTTCGCAGTAGATGATATTTTTTAAAGAAACAGTGTTATTATTACGACGGGAATACCTTTCGTTATAAATTTTAAACTTGGACAGTTGAATTGGGCCAAAAAAAAATAAGATCCGTATCCGTATCCGCGGATCTTGACACTAACGATCCGGATCCACACATCTACTTTTTTAACGATCCGGCACATCAATACCTCCAATCTAAGTTTGTACAAATCATTCAGGGACACCCTGTATGTAGTGTCCGGCACCCCAACAGAGACATTTTTCGACCCCTCTCTCCTGGTCGCACGATTACCTCAGCCTGGTGCTCGGGTGCGGAGGAGCGAAGAAGGGATGTTTCAGAGAGGTGACTGAGGTCTGAGAGAGAGCAGCGGTGTTGAGCGCTGGCTCTGACCTGTAGTTGATGTTTCATGTTGTGCGTTATGATTTATGCTGATTATTGTGTAGATATTGTACAGTAGATTAGAGAATAAATGTGTAAATAAAGGATCTTATAATTAATCAGATGAGTTTACTAAATCTTCAACGAACCAAAGCGGAAAGGGGCAAGCTAAGCCCTGCACTCGCTACACTGTATATAATAGTTTCTGTTCAGCTATAAATACATATAACAATCGTTGAAAAAAAAAATCTACTCTTAATAAAAAAGAAACACTCACACTCACGAAAATGGTTTCTTCAAAACCAACCAGAGGAGGACCGAGTTACTTGAAGACTAAGAACTTTCCTGCAACTAAACGAGGTGTATTGCGCATTATTAACGCGTAAAGATTCGCGCATCCGCCTGCGTGAATTCGAAAGGATAGTGCAAGAATTTTTTTTACTAAAATGAGCTCCTAGTAAACAATTAAATAACATTATTGTCGGATAACTTTTGTCGGATATCTTTTCATCCATAAGCACATTATTTTTTGCATTGAAAGAGGCGTTCCCTATAATGCCGAAACACGTGTCTGCTGTTATTTGCGAATTTGTGCTTTTTCTAACGTTGTTTGTCTTACTTTAACATTATTATTATTATTACGTTTATTACTATTCTTTATTTTTTATTGTGATATTAGTTCATTTGTTTTATATTTGTCCGCAATAAATAAATAATGCACTTTTTGCACAAAATAATAAAACACGGCAATGAAACATTATGATTTAAGATACTGTTTTTGTAAGTTTCTAATACCGGTTTTTAATAACGGTATTCCGGTATCACGTTAAAATAATACCGAATACCGTTATCGCATTTTTGTTCTGGTATTGCAATCCCTAATTGCTGCACTGCGCATGTATTCACGCATAAATGAAAAATGTGATCTCATTTCAAGCTCAAATCAAAAGGGCTGGAAAGAGATTTTTAGCCTTGTTCCCAGAGGAAAGAAGGAAACTGAATTTTTAAAAAAATGACCAAAAAAAAAGCGACCCTTAATTTACAATATTACGGTTGAAAATATTGACAGCATGGTGGTTTTCCCATCCCTGCACAGTCGCAATTCTTAGGAAAATAATATACACAGTTCAGACAAACACTACTACTGATTCACAAACCCTCAATTTGAACCCATAAATATTACATCTATCCAGAGTCATGTATAAATGCATCATGCTAGGAGAAGGAAGTAGTAACCACAAAGTAAAAGTAACAATAATTAAAAGTACAATCATTATTAAAGAGACTATTAAAAATTATAAATAACAGTTAATATGAACATGACATAAAATAACGTAAAATATACAATAGTTGTAAAACCAGTAGTAAGTAGGAAAGGAACAAGAAACAAATCTAAAAAACAATGTAAGGATTGCAAAAATTAAAGTAGGAAATCTGTTAAGATGAGGCAAAAAAAAAAAAAAAAAAGAACTTTGACATCTTGAATTCAAATTATGTTTTTCGCAATCACGAGTGTGTGTTTGTGTGTGTAAGCGTGTGTTTGTGTGGGGGGGTTTATGTTTATTTGTGTGTGTGGGTAGTTATGTGTATGTGTATTTGTGTGGAGGGTATGTGTGGGTAATTGTATGTGTAGGTGTCTGTATGTATGCGTGTGTGTACGTGTGTTTAGGTGTATGTGAAGGGTAGGGAAGTAAGTGACGCAACCTGGAGACTGTTTTCGCTAGAGGAGCAGCATCGTAAGGCTTCCGGCCGACGGTGGTGCAGCAGAGGGAGGCAGGGGGGGGGATTAAAATCATAGGACATCAGAACTGTCAAGTAAGAACAATAAGCAATCATGATTACTCAGAAAAAAAAAGTTGTAGAGACAGTTAAAAGCACAATAAAATCAACTATGACGGGCACAAACACTCTATCAGTAATCTCGAAACTTCTTTTAAATATTGTTACCTTTCAATGCGTGCAGAAGTGAATGGGTACATATTTATAGAGTGATATATCTATTATAGAGTGACCAAACTACTTCAAAAAAAATGTATATGATTTATCCAGTAGTATATGTACATATTGGTTGAGGAAACCTCGGTTGAGTTACAATTATTACTTAATTTAAGGAGAGAGGAAGATATACACAGCAGTAACGGTAGAAAATCTCTAACAACTGTGGAATTAAATGTGTAATTTAAGATACTGGAATTTAAGTGTTTCAGTGAAAAAAATACGCCAGAATTCTTCAGCATAACCGAAACAGCACCTTTGAACTAGTTTTACATGTAAATACACGTTTTTTCCTAAAATACCCGACCTTTCTGTTTTCTATTTAACCCTGCATCATTTCCATCTGTTTGTTATTTAATACTGAATTACATGAAAGTTAAGGAAAATTAAAAGTTTCAAATATTTCGTAGATATAATTTTATTTCAACTCTAATCTAATTACTTTTGAAAGGAAAAATATCGTAAGTACGTATTTGAATATTTCTCTAAACCAGTTTTTTACATTCTTTTTTCCATAATGTGCTGAAGCATCATTGATTTCTTATGTTTTTGAAAAGTTTAGCAAATTTCAGAACTAATTCTTTGTTTCATGAAATTGAATTGCTGTTCAGTGATATTTTCACAAAAAAAAAAAAAAAAAATAATAGAAATAAATAAATAAATAAATAAAAATAAAACGAGCTGATGTGTGAATCACATGACTTCCTTTTACTCCAATTTAATGTCATTTCCCCATTACTGGCAATTTTAATGTGATTCAATAGTTTACCCTCTCTTTCACCAACAGTGGCCAAATAGAAAAATTAAAAAAAAAATCGCCAAGTTTTTTGGCGAAGAAGACAGGCGATATATCGACAAATGTCCACCAAATTATAACACCGCATGAGTTTACACCGAAATTAGCAATGATTCCCCCCCCCCCAAAAGGGTCAAAAGATCCCTTTAGAAACACCCGAATGCTACCAAAAAGGGAGGTGCACAACTAGACTCCACTAGGAGTCTCCGTACCAAATTTCAACTTTCTAGGACATACCGTTCTTGAGTTATGCGACATAAATACGCACATACATACTAACGTACATACAGACGTCACGAGAAAACTCGTTTAAACTAAAATCTCAATATTCATTCAAGAGTGAGTAAAATGGAAATTAAGGTCGATTTTTGAGTAAAAATTTTGTCGCGAATACAATACTTCCTTTTTCGTAAAAGGAAGTAAAAAAAAACGAAGTCATATTTTGGTATAATTCTCTACATAGTCTAATATTTTCGAGGGCCCCAGAAACTAGAGGGCCCTAAGGAGGGTTTTATAGGCCAAATAGCTAATCAGATCCGGATGTTCGCTCTTAGAAGAAAAAAAAATCGTCGCCAAGTTGGCGAAAAAACTTGGCGACCAAAAGCTTGGCGATACGTCACCAAGTGTCCGCTAAATTGTAACACCACTTAAGTTTGCATTGATATTAACAATGATTTCCCCCCAAAAAGGTGCAAAAGACCCCCTTAGGAACATCCGAAAGCAACCAAAAGGGGAGGTGCACAACTAGACCCCACTACGAGTCTATGTACCAAATTTCAACTTTCTAGGACATACCATTTTTGAGTTATGCGAGATACATACGCACATACGCACATACATTCAGACGTCACGAGAAAAGTCGTTGTAATTACCTCGGTGATGGTCAAAATGGATATTTCGCGTGTCTATACATTCTTAGGCACTTTTCCGCATGTGGTCGAATCGAAAAAAAACTCAACATTCATTTGGGGGTGAGCGAAATGGAAATTAAGGGCGATTTTTGAGTGAAAATTTTTTCGCGAATACAATACTTCCTTTTTTGTAAAAGGAAGTAAAAAAAAACATCAACCAGTACTTATAAATGTAAACATACATGACTACATGACTTACGTTTTGTCGCTTAAGTGCTTAAAGGATTCATTGCAGATCCAACCAGTATTTGCGTTTCGCTATAATAAAATATTTATTATTACACAGAGAAAAAAGATAAACATAAATTAATATTATACGAATATTCATTTAATTCTCGATTACTTGAAACTACAAGCAGCGACCGGCGGTTCAATCAAAAATGGGAGTAGTAATTTGAAAATTTTCAAATTCGAAACAATATGTACAGTAAAAGTTTAGCTGTACAAAAAGCAATAAACACGCCAAATTCCTATTGCACAAATCTCCAGATAGTAGAGTGAAAATTCGAGCTCGTATTTAAGAGCCATTATTTTGAAATTCAGACAAAAAAAAGGAAATTTTGGCAGTGACCATTTTTGATTTTCCTAATTTTTTTATATGTCGAAGTAGGCCATAAGAAGTAAACATTCTGAAATTTTTAGCTTTCCAAAAAATATTTTTCGCTCGTTAAAAATTCCCAAAGTTTGACGTTTTGCAGCGCTTTTTAGAAAAATTCTAAAAGTCGCATTTCAGTGCGCTTTACCTCTATACAGAAACACCACCCCACGGTTATGTTTATATTTATTGGTTGTACTGTATCTAGTGATGATGACTTCATAGTTATTTTGGTTGGGGGTTGTTGCTTTCTTCAGATAAGGGGCCGCAAAGTATGGATTTTATCCGTTTTCGCGCAAGTTGAACCTGCGTTATTTCCCCCAAAAAGTCACCCCCCGAAAAAAATGTAACATATACTGAAAGTTTATACTATAGAGAGTAAATGGCACAAAATTTGTTTCAGGTTTCATTTTTTTTAGGAGAAAAATACCCTGATATTTTTCAAATTATCAAAAATTGTGCTTTTTTGATCGCAATTAACTCAAAACAGCATCACTAGGAAAAAAAACCGTTTATATATTATGGTACCTGGCTATGTGTAAAACATCATGATATATGTAGGTGTCTGTCTGTATGTATGTATGTATGCGTGTGTGTATGTGTGTATGTATGTGTGCGTGTGTGTATGTGTGTATGTGTATGTGTTTGTATGTGTGCGTGTGTGTGCGTGTGTGTGCGTGTGTGTAGTTGTGTATGTATGAGCGTGTGTGTAGCATATGGATGCAACCTGGAGACGGCTTTCGCTATAGGAGCAGCATCGTGAGGAGCCGGTCGACGGTGATGGTGCGGAGGGTGGCGGTGGGAAAATAAAATGATAGGACGCCAAAAACAGTCAAATAAAAGCAATAAGCAATCGTGATTGCTCAAAAAAGAAAAAAAAACTGTGCAAGCATTTTTTTTCCTTAAAGAAAAATTAGAAGCAATTCCTAAGTTTATTTCATCAAAAAATATTTGTACTTTTCGAAAAGTTATCTCCCTTTTTGCTTCTTTTCATAACATCAAAAGAAATAATGCATACATGAAAATGAAAGTCTCGCTTTGTGAAAAAGAACTACTTGGGCTTAACTAAGTGGTGCTCATACTTGAAGACAAATTTTACAACGTATCGTTATAGGGGTGGTTATATATTCGTATATTTTAAGAAATACCAATTCGACTCGAATCAGACAGTTGCACTCTTTCCGGCCCACTTTCCTTTAATAAAAAATTAAAATAAAAAGTTTTTTTTGCAAGTGGTTAAGAAGGAAGGAAATATTAGCTAGTAACCAAGTCAATAAGATGCTTGGGTTTATCAATAGATCTATTTCAAACAAATCTAAAGAAGCTCTTCTGCCCTTAAATAGAAGTTTCGTAAGACCTCATTTGGAGTATGCTGTCCAGATTGGTCTCAATACCTTAAGAAAGATATTAATGTATTGAAAAGGGTTCAAAGGCGGACTACAAGGCTAATAAATGGACTTTCTCGTTTAGACTATGATTCCAGGCTTAGAATGCTAAAAATGTACAGTCTGGAGCAAAGAAGAGACCGAGGGGACATGATTCAGTCGTTTAAATTTGTTAAAATGAAAGATGTTACGGGGCTGAAGTTTAGCACTGGAAACGGGACGAGGGGTCATTGTTTTAAGCTATTTAAATCTCAGGCTAACATGGATATTAGGAAAAATTATTATTTTAGCAGGGTAGTGGAACCTTGGAACAGCTTACCGGAAGAGGTGGTAATGAGCAAGGGAGTAGATAGTTTTAAGAGGGCCGTTCATCTTCACTGGGGATTGTAAATTGACTAGGACCAGTCTAGCTGGGCCCAAAGCCTGTTGCTGGTCGTCACTTTTGTATTTGTATCTGTAGCCCTCAATAGCTCTTGAGGGAATATACTATTGTCTGTTCCCTCCCCCTCATCATTTCATATTCATACTTCGATAGTAGATTGATAGGCACGATGGGAAATTTGGCCAAAGCATCGAATACCGAATCTTCAGTCAACTAATGGCAGGAGCTTCGTCTGCTCTGTAGTATGTCAAGTTTTAGAATTCAATGCAAACTAAATGCACATAACATCTTGCAATTCCCCATATACTTTACTACTCTTAGTTTACTCAACATTTTCACAGCTTACTAATTTTTTTTTTCAATTAATACGTATCATCAATTAAGATTTTATTTTGCTTTGCACCGGTAGTACCGGAAAAGCACATGTTTCCAATTTTACATTACAATAAGTGATATAAAGCATAATTTAAAATATTTAAGGCATGCTCCATAATGAAGTAAATGTTTTTACTAACCAAATGATATGATCAAATATTTATCTATTATTTCAAGAATTACACTTGATTTTTCTTTTTGCATTAATCAACTAATCTATAATAATTTTTTTGTAATTTAGTTATTTAGAGCAAATAGTAAAAATGTAGATGTAATGTGGAAGTGCTACTAACGGACTGAATGCCTTCTTCATATTTCGATTGGCACAAAAAAAGAATAGAAATAAATAAAATGCAGCTTCAATTTATGAATTGACAATTATCTGCTTGTTTTACAATCCTAGTTTATTGTTGATAATCTAGATCAATGAATACAAAATAAGTTAACATATATTGAAGATTAATGCATCTATTTAAAAAAACTGAAATATTGTACCAATAAAAATTAAATAAAACATAATTTTAAAACAAATTACTTAAAGATGCCCATTAGTCTCATATCCAACCTTGCATATATCACTATTGTTGTAAGTTTCAAAGTCAGGAATATTTAAAGATTGTTTAATGCAGTGCATTAAAATAGCGTCATTTTAAGTTTTTTAATAAAATTATAAACTAATGTAACATAATTTAACTTTCAATCGAATACATTGGTTATAAACATTTTATTAATTGAATGGGTGGGGGAAAACGTAGTATGTAGGTTTAACATTTTTTTTTCAGTGGAAAAACCATGAATATTCTCCAGAGTGTCCCATCACTTGTGTTTTTAGTTCGTTTATACAGCCAGAGAATACTCTAGTTGGAATTGGCCTTTATTACTAATAATAAAGCTGAAAGTCTCTCTGTCTGTCAGGATCTCTGTGACGCGCATAGCGCCTAGACCGTTCGGCCGATTTTCATGAAATTTGGCACAAAGTTAGTTTGTAGCATGGGGGTGTGCACCTCGAAGCGATTTTTCAAAAATTCGATGTGGTTCTTTTTCCATTCCAATTTTAAGTACAAAATTCTAATAAAATGGACGAGTAAATTACGAAATTATCATAACGTGGAACCGTAACATGGGCACAAGCCAAGTGGCGAGAAAATTCACCACACATTTGTAAATATACAGGCGAACCAAAAGACGTTTTAATTTTCTATTACGGGCAAAGCCGTGCGGGTACCACTAGTGTAAAATAAAGTATTCATTATTGATAGAAGAACGTTTTATGTTGTAAGCCTGCTTCGTGAGAGCGCGTTTTCGTGAGCAGTTTAATTGAACGGGAAAACGTCCTATGTTGCTCTCTGCGGCCTGTTTAGTATATGGCACTAAGCAGATTCTTTTTATGGCTGCCGTGTAAAGTTGTTGTCTTTAACATACAACGTTTTTCCCGCCACCCATTCAATTGTTGAATGAACTGACTCCGAGGTTTCAATACACCCAAATTTAAAAAAAAAAATACACATTTCTGTTATGATTTATCACAAGGCACAATATTGAATTTAAAAGACAACAGTTTATATAATAAAAATTGTAACAGAAAATTCGCAACATAAATTGTTTCAAGAAGAAACGACCAAATCACAGTTCATGATTCAGCCAGGCCGAAGCCTCTGTGGAATGGACGAAGCTTTGTTCCATCGCTACTTGATAGACAAGTGATTTCTACAACAACTGCACAGAAGGCTCAATTAGAATTATGATATGTAAACAATAAATGATCATGACTTATAGTAAAAAAAAGTTCAAATCGATTGAAGACTTACTTCCGCTTTTTCTGCGGATATGTGAGGTGAGTAAATGAAAACTTTTTTATATTTAAGCCGAAATTCAAAATTTTTTGAAAATAGGACAAATCCTATCCCTGCCAAATATGACCACCGTTTTATCCATCAAGTCCCACTTTATAAATGGCACCCCCCCCCCATTTTTTTCAGTCCTCGACATTTTTTTCATTTGGATTGAAAGATAGTATTATGTTAACCATTAAATCTTTGAAGGGCTTGAAAGATGCAAACTTTAAAAGAATGAACATTTGGAGCAAATTGAGAATTTCGGAGTGGTCTTCCCCCGAAAAATATTTTTTAAATCATCAAAACCAATCTTGTTTTCCTAGGGATTTCTTTTACAATTATTTCTCTTATTTTTCAGAATACAAAAGAGTATGGGACTCACTCCCTGTGAGCCCAATGTTCGAAAAAAATTCTTAAAATGTTGGAAGCATCGCATTTTGCGCAGTAAAAATCCCATTGCAAATCCTCAGTTAAGAATCTTCCCAAATTATTCAACTTACATTCCCATATATAATTAAGATTAAATAATTAAACCTAATAATTAATGCTTATAATGTATCATGAATGTAAAGGAATGTGAGGCAAAATGAAATGCTGAAATATTTAATCTGCTTTTAGTGCCACCTGTGCAGTGATATTTTAGCTATGTAGTAACACATATAGTCTATTCTAGTCAAGAAAAAATTACCTCTGAAAATTAAAGAATTTGATCATATAAGTAATTTTCTACAATGTTTTGTAAGTCAAAAATTATTTTTGTCATTATTAAATGATAAAGTTCTTTTTATTAACATTCTATGAATTAATTGAGACATATTAATATTCAATGTAGTATTTATTTGTTTCATATTAAGCTTGTTTGTATTTTAAATGCTTTGTACAATTAGTCACGCAAAGTGAAATAGTTTATTTTATTTATTTATTCAATTTTTTTATCAAATCACTTACGTATTCATTAACAAATTATTCAATTTACATTTCTTCATTTCATATTTCTCTGATGTTTGCATTTATTCACTTATTTTCTTATTCATTTACTATTTTATTAACTGATTTTTTTTCTCTTTTGCTTGCTTATTTACTTCTTTTTGTTTCTTGTTTTATTTCATTCATTCTTTTGATTTCTCAGTTATTTCATCAAAATTATCTTCAATAATAAATTAGAAATCATTTCATTAAAAAAAGTTCACTTTGCCCTATGAAAAAAAGTGAAAAATGTACACTTTTTTTAGAGGTACAAATTTATTGCCAAAAATTAAAAATGTTTCAATGTAAGTTATATTATAAAATATAATGTTCTTTCATGATGCAGCGTAATTTTTAGAACAAATTTAAAATTTGTTCATTTTGAAAACGAAAGTTATCAAAACTATTTCATTTTGCCTCACGTTCCCCTACATTTATAGGGGATACTGGGGACACTTGATCTCCATCTGTCTGACAGTGTTTGTTTAGCTGAAATTAAACAGCTGGTTTTGGTAAAATATTTTTTAATAAATTTATAAAGGGATCATGTATCCCTACATCAAGGGATACATGATCCCTTCATGGAGGACACTTGATCCCACTGAGAAAATACATAAACCTTTCATTAGTTCAGCAATTTATTTATGAATTTTAGTTTTCTAAAAAATAACACTATTTATACTTTTCCTCATTAGATTACAATAATGTGAACCCAAAATAACATCGTTTTAAATTCCACTAGGACATTTAAAAAAAAGTTCACAACTTTAATGAACTTGTGATGCGTTTGATCAATTACTTATTCTCCAATACAGTTGTGAACAAATACAAAAGTGATGACCAGCAACAGGCTCTTGGCCCAACTAGGCTGGTCCTAGTCAATTTACAATCCCTAGTGAAGATCAATGGCCGTCTTAAAACTATCTACTCCCTTGCTCATTACCACCTCTTCCGGTAAGCTGTTCCAAGGTTCCACTACCCCTCTAAAATAATAATTTTTCCTAATATCCATGTTAGCCTGAGATTTAAATAGCTTAAAACAATGACCCCTCGTCCCGTTTCCAGTGCTAAACTTCAGCCCCGTAACATCTTTCATTTTAATAAATTTAAACAACTGAATCATGTCCCCTCGGTCTCTTCTTTGCTCAAGACTGTACATTTTTAACCTTCTAAGCCTGAAATCATAGTCTAAGTGAGAAAGTCCGTTTATTAGCCTAGTAGCCCGCCTTTGAACCCTTTCCAATACATTAACATCTTTCTTAAGGAGACCAAGACTGGACAGCATACTCCAAATGAGGTCTTACCAAACTTCTATATAAGGGCAGAAGAACTTCTTTAGATTTGTTTGAAATAGATCTATTGATAAACCCAAGAATCTTATTGACTTTGTTACTAGCTATGCTGCACTGTTGACTAAACTTTAAATCCTGACTTATGAAGACGCCCAGATCAGTAACTTTTTCTGCCTGACTAATGACTGAAACTTGCAAATAGTAATTTGTACACTTATTTCCATGCTCTAAATGTAGCACTTGACATTTCCGACATTAACAGCCATACCGTAAACCGGGGCTACTTTGCACCTAGATGGGTAACTTTGCACCAACGTTGGAAAAAGACTTTAGTCCATCTGGCAGATAAACTGGTGAATAAATTATTTTATTTTCGGTGTTGTCCAATAGATGTCACTCTCTGTCATGACATTAATGATCATTACAGCTTTAACAGCCATTTTCAATTGTGCTTTCGAACCGTTCGTGATCTGCTTGATTTTTGCTCGAAATTTTCACCAGAAAAAGTTGTATTTTTCACCAAGAAATAGATTTTTGTGAAAGGTAAGAGATATCTATTTATTCATCGAATCTTATTATCTTTCAAATCATAAAGTTTTAATCTTGTTTAACTATATATATAACGCTTTATGATCGATAATGTTTTTTAAGTTAGTTTTAGAGCAAATGGGGGGCTATTTTGCACCAGCTTAGAAGTGGTGCAAAGTAACACTCCAATATTTAAAAAAATCATTTTTGTTTCCTTTTACCTTGAATTAGTATTTAACATAAATTATGAATAACAAATTAATTATTTAAATGATTAGTAGTTACAAAAATCGTAATTAATCATTTAAAACTAAATTAAAATGGTAACAGAAGGAAAGTAGAAATGCTCATTTATTTATTATTATTAATATTATTTTTAATATTTGAGATTCAGTACAAAGTAAGCTAAACTGTTTTCTGTTTATATGACGCAAAATTCAATGTTACTACTTTAAATTGTCAAAAGAGCCATTTTAGAATAAAAATCTTAATAATTTTATGTGTAGTTGGTAATGTAATTTAGAATCTGTAGCTAAGGTTTCTACTAAAAGCCACTCACGAAATTTTTCACGGCTACGCCACTGTTACCTTTTAATAGTCATATTATTGTTTAAATTTTTATTTTTTGCCTTTTGTTAATCATTTTTTAGTGTTTCAGTATGGTCCGAAATTATAAGCGGAAACTTGGAGCCCGCAATTACGCAGACTATACGAAAGAAACGCTTGAAAAGTGTCTGCAGTCGATACGTAATGAAACCTTCTCTCCACGCAAAGCTGCATCACATTTTAAAATACCGAGGCGAACTATTAATTATAAGTTAAAACTACAACATGTTAACGCGCCTGGTAAGCAGCCAGCATTTTCTACAGAGGAAGAGGAATCTTTTGTGTCTTATATTCCAGCCATGAGTGACTTCGGTTTTCCATTAATTTTCCATTAACGCAGCAAGATCTTTGTTTTATTATAAAGACTTATTTAAGTAAAATTGATAGAATAGTGAGACAATTTAAAAACAATGTTCCAGGAAAAGACTGGATAAAATCTTTTTTGTCACGTTACCCCAGAGTGAAGGAACGTTTTGCCTCAAACATTAAACGCAGCAGAGCCGCTGTGGACGAGGCCGCTTTGCGAGATTATATCACTAATTTGAAGGATGTTGTGAAAGACGTGCCTGCGGAGAATATATGGAATCTGGATGAAACCAATCTAACCGATGACCCTGGAAAGAGTCGAGTCATATGTCGCCGTGGGACTAAATATCCAGAAAAAGTGTGCAATTTTGTGTGCTGAAAAGGGGGTGGCGCAATCGGACGTTCTTAGTTTCCCATTGTGAGTGCCATATCTCAAGAAGTAATGCTACGTTCTGGGTGAAATTTGGAATAAATGTCAATCCATAAGTAACCAGGCGTTCAATTTTGGCGCCAATCGCTCCATGGAGGGCTGATATTTTTGTGAGAATAAAAATAGCTTTATAATTGCAGCAATAAGATAATTCGTCATAAACTGTCGTCTGCGTAATTTACGTGATTTTAATTGTTGGAAAACTACAAGAAAATTGCGATGATTTAAACTTTTTAACTGCTGCCATCTTGTGTTTGTTAACAAATAAATGTTTGTAGTTATTTTAAGCAAGGCTTTTAAAATAATTATCAATTTTCATCCTTTGCATTGCTTTTGGGATAAATCTGGAATTGGGATGGTCGTTAAGTTTTGGCATGTGTAATTTTGTTTTTGCAGGGAATATTGCTGCCTCGTCAAGCATGGAGAGGGATCATAATTATACGAAAGATATCGAAGAAAGTTTCGTGATAGCCACAACATACTAGTTTTTTTTCGGTGGATGGCAGAAACAGCAGCTGAAGGAAAAAAATAACACAGAAAGATTAAAAGCAAGAAGAAATTTTCAACTTTTTAAAGATAATGATGAATCAAAAAATCAAAAGAATCGACACAAAGAAAAGAGGAAAACAATGACTATTGATGAAAAATAGTTTTAAAAAAAGCAAAGAAAAGAGAAAACAATAAGGAAATCTATAGAGTGAAGAAAGCTTTAAAAGCTGTTACCAGTGAAGCTAGTAAGTCTTAATTCAAATTTGGATTCTCCTAGAAAAGCATTCAGAAGTTCAAGTTCATTTGAAAAAGTCATTGCTAAAATTAAGAGAAGCCTGGACTGAAGAACATATGTAAGCTAAGCTCTTATAAAAAAAATGGCTCACCTGTTGGTACCTTACATGTTGTCATCACCCCCTCAGCAGTCAAGAGTCACAAAAATGAGTGACAAAATAAAAGTGCAAGTAAATAGCAAGCAAAAAGTTTTTTGATAAAGATAGCATATCCTATCAGGAACTTGGAGAAAGATTTAGTAACCATCAGACATAAAGATGGCAAAAACGCGAAAGTACAGAAAAGATATCTATTCATGACTCAAGGAGAAAAATAAGCAAGTTTCAAAAATGAAAATGCTGTTATCAACAATGGTTTGTCTAAATTTTGTGAACTGTGACCAATTCATGTTTAAGGAAAGTTCTGAAGACTGCTTCTACCAAAATTGTGTTCACTGTGGAAACTTAAAAAATCTGAAGAGTAATAATCAAGATTTAGCTGAAAAAGAACTAGAAGGGGAGATCAATTACTTCTTGTGGAATTGAAGATATTGAGAAGTGGGAAAAAAAATACCACAGTTCCTGCAAACATGTTTACATTAAAAGTCAACAAGAAACCTTTTCCTGCAAGCAAAAGGAAGGCATGACATCCAAACACTTTATTATTATATTTCGATTTTAGTGAAAATTATAATTTTTGTTTTCAAGATGAAATTCAATCAGCCCGTTGGGTTTCAAAATTTTGCACTATTTACACTGCAATGGCTTACTTTCTTGATGGAGAAACATGCAAATCTAAACCATAAGTCCGATTTGCAAAAAAAAGGGTTGTTAAACCTTTCACTGCACAAATTGTTAGGAAAGAAAATGTCTGCAACAGAAAGATTTTTATCTTCATTTGGCCTGAGAAGGAAGACATTTCAGATAATGATTTCACTAAAGACATAATAAATTTACTTAAATCCCACTTTGATCGTTGATTTCACGATACTTTTCCCAATTTTGATTTTTTAAAATATGTGATGGGGTAGTTTCATTCTGTTGCACATTTTAACTATACCTTTTATGTTAATGTAGTTTAAGTCACATTACAATGGTAGTGTAAGTTATCAGAATAATATTCATTAAAAAAAATTATACAATCTAGAATCTTTTTGTTTTCACCTGTTGATATTCAAAACCTTAATTATAAAACTGCATTAATAGAATTTTTTTAGACAATGTATGAAGCAGAAAACGCCAAAATTAAAATTCTAGCCAAATAACGACTTTCTTTCTGGTGGTGTAAGTCATATCACGGCAATTTTATTTGTAAATATTAAAGTAAAATATATGAACAAACTTTATGCACTGCTAAAAATAGTACATGTGCCTAGTACACCAAACCAAACATAATATTTTTTAAATTTTTAATTTTTACTAAAAATCAACCTTACACAGTGTTTGAACATTTTTCAAAATGTAGTGCAAATCACGCATGGGAATAGCCATTATAAGCAAGTTTCATTCGAATTTTATCTATTTTTTAATAGTTTCAAATGTGTATTGAAAGGTCTGAAGTATTTGAAAAAAAATTGATCGATGAAAAATCTACAGAAATAAAAATGTCCTATTCTCCTCTATCTTTTTAAAAACAAAATACAGTACTTTCGAGAGGAGACTAATAAAGCAGGTGAGTTTCGAAAATGGAGCTTACCTATTATACAACGGAAACATTCACTTATTTCTCTCTCCCGGACAGGTAACTGAAGAGGCATTTTTGAGCTTAGTTTTCGTTTTGATAACTTCGGGATTTTATTGCTAAAATAAAATGATAAAAATAAGAAGATTTGTGATGCATATACATCTACAAAAATAACTATTTAGACACATTTAAGGAACACTCTTTTGGATCTAAGAAGATTACAAACAATGAAATTCTGTGTTTTCTATGCGTATCTTAGCACTTAATACGTTCTTTAGCGTAAATAACATGTACATTACAATAACTTTGAGCCTAAATTAAATATACAGAATCTGTCTAGGTATCCGATGTATAAAAGATCTTCAGTTAAATTTTGATGCGACTAATGTCAAAGATTTCTACTTATTCAAATAAAGTCACAACTAGTCTCTAAGAGTGTCCATCAGAACCATTTCTGCTCGCTTCCTCGAATAAATTCTGAAATAGCAGTCATGCTTAACGTGAAGAACATTCTATGCATGTTCTACCATGCTCTTCGGATCTCATTGAGGTCTATTAGAATACACAATTTTGTTTGAATCCTTGCATTATCTTTAGAAGTATAACAATCACCAAAAGATGCTTTATTCCAGTACCCTCCCCCTTCGCATGGAGTGGTTTGTGTCAAAACATAGTCTTTAAAATTCCCCCTGGGAGTCCAACTACATCATTTCTGTGGAGCTCCTTGGACTTTTTTTTTTTTTTTTTTTTTTGCCGATCACGCTGAGCAGGAAAGAAAAATAACCGATTTACAAGAGACACACCTAAAGAGAAAACCAAATGACTGCACCACACTCTTTGGAGCGTTTGGACCCAGTATACAACCAGCACGAGTTCTCATAAAGACTCAAGTTGTACATTTATTTTTGAGCGAGTCTTGCATTGGCCCTTTGAGATACAGAAGCCGCATTCAACGGTAGAAAATGTCGGCTTCGCTGTCACCAATACAGAGATACGTTCCCGAAACCATGTAGCAGTATTCTCTTACAGGGTTTACTCATATACTGAGCTTAGACTGTTTGCATTATTCTCTGCATTGCAGTACTCACACAAAACAAAATGAAAGTAAATAAATAAATAAAAAAGCTCACTCGCGTTCAGATGCACCGAGTATCACGTAAAGAAACGAACATTTTCCCGAAAACTGTCAAAACGCTTGCTATGTCTCATAAAACGGGTAGATCCGTTGAAACTCTAAACTCTTCGAAAGCAATGGTGTTTCTCTCCCTTTTGAGGCATTCTGAGACGGGTCCCTGGGTGTTTTCCATTCTTCGCAAACGGGTTCCCCGATTTCTAGCAAATTTCATCTGGGTCAGCTAAAAACAAATGAAATGCATTACATAAAACATTTTATTTCTTTTTTGACGTCAATAGTATAACTCTTTATGTATTACATACTTTAACGAACTCTTGATATTGAGAGAAAGGTGCAAACGAAGTCGAGCAAGAATCCGGTTATTACGTGACAGTAACAGGTTAAGCAATCCAAAGATGGCGGCACTGTCCATCCCGCTTCCATAATTTGAACTTGAAACTGAAGGAGAAGAATATGTTCCGCAGTCTCCGGTACCTATGGTAAACGGCTTAGCAACCGAGCGCAGGACTTTCCGAATCAGATTTCAACAACCATGTATCCACATGTGTTCTGACAATTATAAAGCCACGGGCAAGGAACAACAGACTCCGAGTCTGATGCCCGAACTACTAAGCTGTGCACAAATTTTTAAACGCAAAGTTTCTAAGCATTTGTAGTATTTCATGAAAACCAGGAAAAAATACTAAAGAACCTTTTTGCTAATGGTTAGGAAATATTTTAAAGTAATATTTGGTAATAAAAGTTTGTTTATAACAAGACATTTCATGACGTTGCAACAGCTTTTTCCAGGGGCATTTTATCTTTTACAAAATATTGCATGCATCGCAATATTCTATATATACTATGAATTTATGTGCGCGTCCATCTGCGTGTCTATAACAATATCTCCTCCAGACAGTCTGGACCAGACTGGCAGGGTCTTCCCTGTCAAAACTAATACCGTTGGATGCCGAATATCCTGGGGAAATCGTTCCGTCCTGTCTCACCCTCCAAAACCGTAAGGGCCAGAGATAAGGAGTAAAAATCCGGGGTAAAAAGCATTAAAAATCATCAGTTTCAACCCGCCGTGGACTGAAAACGAAAGGTTTCTAGCGAAGCGAGCAGGGAACAAAGCGCCCAAGGGCATAAAAGAAAAAGTGAAGCAATATCCGAAATAGAAATCAGGAACACTCCTTCAGACCTGTGTATTATTTTGTCGAATTGTCCTGTCATAAAGACAAGGTACATAGTACGCAATGGTACTTACTGCCGTACAAAAACATTGGGTCTGGAAAGGCCCATAATTTTTGCCTTTTCAACTATTTTTCGGACTTTTTCAGTGATTTTACCGTGTCTGGCCTTAGCATATTTTCTTTTCTTTTTATATATAATTTCATTTTTTTTCAAAGCCGTACAAATTTATTGGTACTGGAATGAATATATAGGTGTGCCAACCTCTACTTTCAGAACAAGTGTTGCAGGTCATTTGAAAATGTTAGACATTATTTGAGAAATATACTTAAATATTCAAAATAATAATAATAATAATAAAAATGCCGTCTAAAAATTATAGTCCATAATAAGATCATTAAAAAAAAGTTAATTTTATAACACAAAAAGTTTACATTTGTTTCATTAATTTTTGTACGGCAATAAATTTTTTGATAACAGGTCGGAATATAATATCTTTCTATGCTATTGCCGTTTAAAATGAGTGGTACAACAGTATAATAATTAATTTTAAACAATGAGGTAAAATTAATAAATAAAAAATGGTTTAAGTTCAGTGTGGTTGACTGAAGGAGTAAATTGATAATATTATACAGCTTTTGAGCTTACCTAAGGTTGAAAAGTGAAGTAATAATAATGCCTTAAGTTTTTAAATAAAGGGTTAATCGTAGTTGATGTGTTTTCCGACGATTTTTTAAGGGTATTTTTTATGTCATACATTTTTGTACGGCGTGGACATTATTTTATTCACAATATGCAGTTCAAATAAAAAATTCTAATGCCGTACATTTTACGTGGGACTATTGTGGAAGTTGTAGTAGTATTCGATTCAGAATCCAACCGATGCTGTGACGTCATGGCTGGAAGCCGCGAAGATCGTTTTCTTTTTCTTCCGACCGAGCGTGAATGATCTGTGGTATTGAGAACGGCGCTTGTTCTGCTTTGAAAAATCGCGAAAAAGAAAAAAAAAAAGTTGTATATTTTGGAAAACTTTTTTTTTTTCTGAAGAGGGCGAAATGTTTGTACTATAAGGTACCTAAGTTTTAAAACAGAAGCTTTCATACTTTTTATGGTATGGTTTTAGAAAACGCTACAGGCCGGAAAAAGTCCAAAATAAAGATGTTATTTTTCAAAGTATTTTTTTTTTCTTGATTAAAATTAATTTTCCTACTCTCGGATATGAAAAACATATCTGTAGGTCAGTTAGCCCTCGCTTTGTGAAGTAAAAAATGCTAAACTTTACCAAACATCACATAAAACCTTAAATACCTTTTTTTTTTCAATATATTTTTAAAAATTGCGCTTCGAGGTGCACATTTATTGCAAAAGTTATCCCTGTGTTCCAAATGTTATAGTTCTAGGCCTTACCGTTTTCCCTGGAAGTGCATCTTAAATACACATACAAACTTCTTATTTTACTATATGTATGCATAGATTGAAAATTTTTAACTTATTCAAATAAATCTATATGCATAAATGGCTACTTCTGTATGTAAGTATGTCCGGGATAAGCTTCATTACTGTTGACCGTTTCTAGCTATTTTTTCACCATAGATAGCTACATTATCAGGGAGAATCATAGGCTATAATTTGTTTCTAAAATACTTAGTTTAAAAACGTTTTTATGAGAAACAGTAAATTTCATGCAATTTCTCCATTAAATGATTAAATATAAAACCCTTTGATGCAAAAAATCGTTTCCTATAACATAAATCAATTAATAGAAATCAAAATGAAAATTTTGAATCAAGGCTTCTTTAGAGCAAGCATAAAATTTTTTCCCTACTAGCCGGGTACCCGGCGCTGTCCGGGCATTTAATACAATAAAAATAATGATTTTTTTTTCTTTTGCAAACGCTCCTTTTTGCACACTACGGGTGGCAATCTTGGCATAAAAAGGTGAATGGCACAAACAGAACTGGAGATAGATATAGAAAATCAAAGGCGGCAATCATAGCGTAAAAAGGTGAATGACAAGTAAGCCAAACAGCCGCCTTAGATGGCTGCTTGCATATAAAGGGCAATGGCGTTAAAAGGCGAACTAGCAACTCGCCGCTCGCGGCTAGTTTTAAATAAATATTCGAAATGTTATTATTATTGTTATGATTCGTATACTTACTTGATTTTAATTCCAATGTAATAATCTGTGTTATGCAATATGAGAATTGAAATAAACACCATCGTTCGTTTTTTTACATCTAAAATATATTTTTTTATGCCAACAATTTATACATTTTTAAAACACTACAATTTTATTAATGTATTGAAAAGGACAATTTAATTCAAAAACAGTTTCAGATGCTTCAATAAATTTTGAATTAAAATACCGATGTTCGAATTCTTGTACCTGTAAATACTTGTATATACGACATAACTAAAAAATTAAATATTGCAAGCATCGAATTGAATTTTGTAAACACCGTACTGTATCAACTTATATACAGTAATTATTAAATGATTGATTTATATGATTAATAAAAAAGGTAGAAAATAAATTTTTTATCGAGTAGGTACTACTTTTTCTCAGGCGGCATTTAAGTTTTATTGAATTTTCTCATCATTACTAAAAAAGTATGTATATGCCGACAAAAATAATTGACCATATTTCCCCGTCCTTGAGAGCAATTTTTTTTTTTGGGGGGGAGGGGGTCATATGTTTTGCGAAAAATGTACTGCATTGTATCAAATCATATATTTTATTTAAAATATTAGAATCTTCAAAAAATATATATGATGAATCAACTGACCTGCAATAATCGGTCTGAATGGAGGGGTTGATAATATGGAATATAATATGGAAGAAGGGAAAATATGGGGGATATTTTCACCACCGTACCAATAAATTAATACGTCATTGAAAAAAAAAATGAAATTACACATAAAAAGAAAAGAAAATATGCTAATTCCGTACATGGTAAAATCACTGAAAAAGTCCGCAAAATAATTGGAAAACCAGAAGTTTTTAGCCTTTCCTGACTCAATTTTTTTGTACGGCAAAAAGTTAAAAATGAATTTCAATTGATCATCTTTAAAATTATTTATATGCTGTACAAAATCTTTTTATCTTAACACACCCCTTTCTGATGTGTTACTTCCTGCTACCGGTGTAGTCGCATGTACAACCCAAATTGTACAGCGTGGCGCTTGAACTCTTTTTTTATGAGCTACACTACGGCTCACAATAAGATTCCGAGTGGGTCAAACGACCCTCTCATTTTTTGACCTGGCTTGTGTACTAACAAGAGAAGAGTTTAAAGCACTTACTTTTATTAGAGCTCCCTGGATGCTTTTTTAAATTCCATCGCAGTCCTTTATTTCTTGAGCTCGACGAGGATTTGAGGTTCATAAAAGACAGAAAAGGAAAATAGTAATCATTCATTAAAAAAGTAACAATAAACAAGATGCAAATTAGATAGTTAAGTTTCCAAGCTGCAATCTGTAAAGCAAAACTGCCAAAGTTTTCTCCGAAACCACCCCGAAACCATTATTACTTTTCAAAACTTTGAACGTCTGCATAAATTGTCATACATTCTCGGCATTACTAAAATATTTTCGTCTATACTTCATTTTTTTTTCAGATCATTTTTTCGTGATATAACAAATAGCATTACTTAAATTAGTTGAAACATTGTTTTAAAAATATAAATTAAAAAGTTTTCTAAGGAAAACTTTTATTTATTAAACTGTCCCCCCCCCCCTTCCATTCATTTAATTAACAGTCATTCATACATCCACACATATTCTGTGCATTCTTAATCTTTCCACTGCATAACAACCAAATATCCGTTTCAATCAGTTGCATTCATTCATTCCATAAACCACCATTTCAGATCATACGCTGACTGATGACGACATCTTACAATCAGCCAATATCAGGCACCCTAATTCAGCGACCAGGCAGTTTTGCAGTTCTGGCGGAAAAAAAAAAAAAAAAAAACGGTAGAATCCATCGTGCCACCCAAAGCTGTTCCGCCGAAATAAGCAACGAGACCTCTCTGGATGGGAGACCTGGGTGCTTGCGAGACAGAGTGCAGGTTGGAACGGGGTTCAAGGAGACAGCGTGCAGCCCTCGAACTGTCACACGAGGGAAGTGCGGTTGGAAAATGACAAGTCCTGAAAACCCCATTCCCCTCTTTCGCAAACGAGCAGTGTGTGGGAGAACCTTCCTAATTAAACAGTTCATGTTATTTGATAAAAATTATCAGAAACAACTGACTGGTTTAGAGTGGCTCTGATAGGTTGAGCTATGACCTTGAAAATGGTTACCCCTCTTTCTTAGACGTTCAGTGAAAAGAGGACGTGTTATTGAGCGGATTTTCATTCGAATACTTTTGAAAAGCTACTAGAAAAGTGATACTACTCAGCGCCCATGACTCTTCCCAACATGAACGTATACAGAGGGGGCCAGGGAGGGCAAGTGCCACCTTATTCCAAACTAGAAAACACTTAAAATAAAAAAGAGAGAGATTTCGAAGAGAAGAGCACGCTCCAATTCTACCGGACTTGTTCATTTTTTATGGTGATGAGAAACAGATTAGTTACTAATCTTCTATTACCAAAGGGGCTAACTCTCTGCTGAACACAACAGCTAATCTCTGCTGAACACAGTAGCTAATCTCTGCTGAACACAGTAGCTAATCTCTGCGATTATTTTTACATTCTGAAAGAAATGATTTAAGTTTATGTTTTGCCGTAGATACTACACTAAGCAAAATCTGCAATTAGTTTTCGACATAAAACTATTTTATAATACAAATACACGCACTTACAAGAAAAACCTTAGTTCAGGGTTAAAAATAACTAAAATGTGCAAATTTGTTTCCAACACTGATGGGTATTTATATGTTATTTCTTATTTCAAATCGATAAACAATTAGTCATAAAACATTCTTAAGAAGTATTTGTATTACGAGGGAAAACATTTCATTTCGTACAAAAGGAATAAAAATATCCTAATCCTTGACCTTGCAATGACCTTGAAGAGTACCTGATGTACGTACTTCGTTAGAGAAATCAAATAATAGGTGCACAGTCAAAAGGGTCTAAGCATAATGCTGCTTCCCTACCCTTTTCAAAAAACTAAAGCTTTCTCATTTATCCATTTTCCGCACCAGAAGGGGGGGGGGGACTCATAGCACGTCTTCTGAAAACGACACATCTTGAATAACCCTACTACTGACGAAGAATAAGCTCTAATTCTTCATTCCCTTCTGACTTGATTAAAGCGTTAAATTTGATATTCTTCCGGAATTCGTCAATGAAAGAAACTGTGAAAGTCCAGGATTCGAGACTAAAAAAAAAACAAGCAAGAAATGAAGTAATGCATTGAACACAGTATGTCAGAAATATTTGAAACATTTCTTGCACTAATTATTCGAACATTTGCCTGATGGGGACCTAAAAATATTTAATGGGTGTTCTTTAGGAAAACTGTATATAAGATATAAAAATGTATCTTTAGGATTTATTAAAAAGTTCTTTTTTGAAGGCCTTGTTGAAAGGGCAAATCTTTAATAACGGATATTTTGGATTAAGTTAATAAATTTTGGTTGCTCAGTCAAAAGTTCGATATTCTTTCGGAATTCGTCAATGAAAGAAACTGAAAGTCCAGGATTTTCGAGATTTTAAAAAAAAAACAGGAAAACAAACAAAAAATGAAGTAATGCATTGAACACAGTATGTCAGAAATTAAACGACGAATATTAAACGAGTTTCCGGTCACAGCACCCTATATTTTTATCTTATTTTTATTTATTGTGTGACTTTATATTTTTGTCATCTGGGGATCCCTGACCAGATGCAACTGGTCTCTTCACCCCCAGATGGTCGACTTTCGAGCTCAAAAGTAGATGATTTTCATAAGCCTTCGCTCACTCAATTCGTTAAAATGTCTAATATTTACTTAAAAGTAGAAAACAATAATCAATATAATATGTACTTATACACACACAAAAAAAAGCAATGCATTGAACACATTATGTCAGAAATATTTGAAACATTTCTTATTTTACTTATTTCAATATTTGCCTGATGGCCCCTAAATGTTTAATGGGTGTTCTTTAGGAATACTGTATATAAGATATAAAAATATATCTTTAAGATTTATTATAAAGTTCTTTTCGAAGCCATTGTTGAAAGGGTTTTTTTCGTTCCCTCAAAACAATGTTTTCGCGATTGCTTGAAAAAAGAAACATCTCTAACAATTTGGAATACTTATTCAGTTTCCGCCAGAGCACCCTATGTTTTAATCTCATTTTTATTTATTGTGCGCCCTTTTTTATTTTTTTGTCGTCTGGGGATCCCTGGCCAGATGCAACTGGTCTCTTTACCCCAGATGGTCGACTTTCGAGCTCACAAATCAGTTTAAATAAAAGATAAATTATTGTAATTTTTAAACTTTTTGATATTTACTTAAAGTCACGAAACAAAAACATGTCTTGCAAAATGTACTGCACAAGTTGTTTAACCGCATTACTGCAATTATTTAACCAGGAGGAATTCATGTCAATTCAACAAGGGTTGCAACATGATGGTCTTGGATTTTTTTGAATTTAACTTATGCTAAATTTCTTAAATAATTAAGAAATACTTTTTTTTTGTTTGTTTTGTTTTGATAATAAAGAAGAAATCTGGGCTGAGATAGAGGAAGCCAAAGATGGCGGTCCTGTCATGATTTCTCACTTGGGATTTTCGTCAAAATCTTTAAAGTTCATTATGTCAGGAACGGTAGAATATATTTTGTTGTGGTTTGTTTTGTTTAAAAGGATATTTTTTCTTGTTTAAAAACTTATGTTACATTTTGAAATATGTGCTTTAGTTTTTTCCACAGTCATTTGAAAAAAAATGTTTAAAATAATATTTTTTATTTTTCTATAAAATGTCAATTTGAAATTTTTTATTTTTTTTTACTTTTTATTAGTATCACTCAGCACTACGTTCCCTGAAAAGGAGAACTTCCACTTTCCGTTTAACAGATTTTAGAGGGATTTGAAAAAATGAGTGTTTTTAATCAACTCTTTACATAATGGGATACGATAATTGCAGACCTGAAAATGCAAAAAAAAAAAAAAAAAAAAAAAATCCGATAATAAGTGTCCAGAAAACACTTAATTATTTTATATAGCGAAACTTTCGTTTTGAATCTCTACTTTATACAGGAGTTTTATTTTTTATGGAAACTAGAACGCGGTCTCCAGCCGATTCGCTGCATTTTCTCACGCAACCTTTTAGCGTAGCGACGAAAGAATCGTTAAGCTAAATATTCTCACTAAAGTTCCTACCCTGAATAAAATTGCGACAAAATGAAAACTTCGCTATAGAACTTAATTAAAAGTGTTTTCTGGAAACTTGTTGCGATATTTTTTTTTTTTTTGAATTTACAAGTCTGCAATTACGTAAAGAGCTTTTTAAAAACCCTCATTTTTTCAAATGCCTCTAAAATCTGTTAAACAAAAAAGTGGAAGTTCTCCTTTTCAGGGAACGTAGTGCTGAGCGATACTAATAAAATGTAAAAAAATTACAATTTTTCAAATTGACATTTTAGAGAAAAAATCAAAAACATTTTAAATTTTTTTTTTCAAAAGACTGTGGAAAAAAACTACAGCATATATTTCATACTGTTGCATATTTTTTAAACAAAGAAAAAAATTTTCCTTTTAAATAAAACAAACCGCAACAAAATATAATCTACCATTACTAAGATAATGAACTTTAAAGATTTTGACGAAAATCCCAAGTGAGAAATCATGACAGGACCGCCATCTTTGGCGGCCTGTACCCTGGGTTTGATTTTTTTTTTTTTGTGTAAAACCAAAAAAAAAAAACGTATTTCTTAATTTTTGAATTTTAACATATTTTAAATTCAAAAAAAAAATCCGAGACCATCATGTTACAGCCCTTGCTGAACTGACATTTATTCTATCATCACTAAACCTATTAATAAAACAGTAACCTATGCAATGAACGAAATACAGATTGGAAATGTGCATGCAGTACTTCTAAAGCAATAAACGCGAGATTGAGAATTGAGCGAATGTTTTTTTAGGGTAACTCTTAGATTTGGAAATGCATCGTTAAGAAAAAAACTCTGGAAACAATTTTCATTGTTCAAAGAAGGTTATTTCATCCCCTTTGAACAATGTGCTTTCTTGAATAGAGCAAGATCATCCCTAACAATTTGGAATATAAATGGAGTTCCCGCCAAAGCACCGTGTCTATTAAATAAAATAAATAAGAATTTTTTTTTGGTAGACACAAACGCGAAGTTCATAATAGAAAGTTTCATTCATTAAATAAAATTTGACTTTTATGTGAAAAAATTACACACTTATACAATATTAAGATTAGCAAAACTCCCCACATCAATAGCATTGTAATAATAACTAGAACGAAGTCTAGAGAAAAACATCACCGTAAATACATGCACTTTAGTTTTATTAGTTTAATAATAAATAAAAATTAGGTAAGTACATTATTTCATATTTTTCATTTATATCTATGTCTTCTCCCTATCCCCATCCTTTTTTTTCTTTTCAATTATTCCCAACCCCCTCTCTTAGCATTCAAGACATGGGAAGTTCTACTAATGAAGCAATGCATAATTCTCAAGAAACTACATTTTCTAACCATTAAGTTCGACTTTGGATGTCAATAATATTTAGGGGAAAAAAACCATGCTTCCAAGAAAGTAAGTGCTTAAATATTGGCCATCATTGCAATATTTCTGATATGACAAAAGTACAATTTGCCAGTCAAACTTTCATCGAAAAAAAAAAAACCGTGATTATTTGCTACATAAAATTTATAAAACTAGCAATGTAAATGCTAATGTTCATTTACATTTATTCAATAACATACACAAATCATTTAAACTGCATCTAAATTTCCATTTTTGATAATAAGTTTTCAGGCATGTTCCCCTATAGATTTGAAATATAAAAAATATTAAGTGTCGCAGAAAACTTTTAATTAACGTGAAATCTTCTGAAAAACTCTTGATAAATAAAAAAATATATGATGTGGACATGACATGATTTTCTTGAACCCCTATTAGATATTATAATGACTTAAACCCTAAAGAAACTATTTCCGTGAAAGCCTACCATTAATAATCTTACTGTATATCTTACATGCTCTATTACTGTATAACCTTACATGACTGTAAAATTTCTTTAAATGCGTGCGAAGAAGAAATAAAAATACATTCTGTGGAGGTTTTGCCGCCAAAACTCACCAAGTGGCACGAAATAGTTACTTGAACACTGCAGCTGAATTGAGAGATGCAGAAAACATCTGGTGGCAGGAAACTAAACATCAATGTGAACGCAAAACAGAATAAAACGCCATTTCGAAGCATCCAATGGTAACCAAAGACGGAGGTGAAGAATAAGACGTTGTATTGTAGGTCCTGTATTCGAACTTGTACTCTTCAGGAACAAACCAGTTCTAAGTTAACATATATCTTCGGACGACGTCACAAAAACACTCGTCAAAATGTATTTGGGATGGTCAAAATGGGTACTTCGAATGAACTTACGTAAGTACGTGCATTTGTTCGTACAGACGACAATGAAAAAACTAGTCTTAATTGATTCAGGAGTGATTCACACTAACAGTTTTTGTTGGAATGAGAAATGTAACGTGAATACAATACTTTCATTACTTGAGAAATAAATATATATATTAGAACGGACATTTTCAACAAGATATGCAGTCTCAAATAAAAAAGAAATGCCTTTAAAATTTTAAAAATAAAATAAATCATAAAAGATGTTAAAAAAGACCAAGTTTTTGGTGTAGTGAAAAAAACAAATGAACTGTAATGGTTGTTTTTAAGCAGCTATTTTAGTAGCAAAGGGTGAGCATTAAAAAATATTTTTTTTTCTATTACTGCCGATATTGCAGTAGAGTTTAATACGTTCCCATTTATTTTTAGATCGTACTTTTTAACTTCAGTGAAATAAACAATTACAAAAGGAAAAAAATAATCATCTCTCAGGAACATTATTTGAAGTTTGTCATTTCCCCCTAAATATCAACGAACGTTTCTTACTGAAAACTAAAATGGCAAAATTTACCCAAAGCATTTACAATTGTCGTAAATAAGAGAATTTAAAACAATGGTGTAGACCAGGGCTGTTCAACCTACAGCCCGCGGGCCGCCAACACATATTGTGCGGCCTGCATCGATGTTGATATTCCTGCCCTTGTAAAGAAGGCGGATTGGCTTCATTTTTCCCATTAAATGCAAGCAAATTGTTTTATAATCCTTCTGTTTCATTGTTTTGTAAATAATAATTCATTAATTGTTATTGTATAAGAGGTTATTGTTCAACTTTTTCAAACTGCGACCCGCCGGGTAATCAGTGACCGGAATTCTGGCCCGTGGGCTCTTTGCAGTTGGACAGCCCTGGTGTAGACAGTGACCTCAAGTTTCGGAGGCAATTACGATTATGGACATTCAAATGTTGCAATGCCACGGAAATGTTTCAAACAGTTAATCGACGCATAAAAAGAAGTATTTATCATTACATACATCAATTATATAAAATGAACGTGCAGAATTTGGCCGCAAAACAAAGTATAGAAATATGAACATTTCAGTGAGCAAGTTTACAGCCAGTTTTAATATCGCGTATAATTTTAATAATTTTATGTCTTATAATTATCTCTTTATTTAACTTTTATCCGTCTGTATCGTCAAATTGTATTCAACGAAAGACAGGTTTTAACTAGTTAGTTTAAATTTTTATCATTGTAAAGGTTAATCCTAGTAGTTCACAAGTAAACCAGCGATTCATTTCAATGCGCGTCTCTCTGTGTGTACCTGTAACCCTATCTCCTGGGAACAAGCAACGTTTTACCAGCTCAATACTGAGACCGTTGGATACAAGCCATCCAGGGAAAGCCATTTTCCTCTGTCGCGCCCTCTATACCTTAAAGGGCTGTACATCTAGTCCTGAGGATCTCCTGTCAACCCTTAAAATCATCGTCACCCGCCGCAGGTGGCGAACGGGAGTTGGAGAGCGAAGCAAGCTGGGGGGTGGAGTCCAAGTTCAGCATGAAATTTTATGAGTTGAGATTTTGCATTTTACTCAGTGAATATACACTTAATTAGAGAAGACTTGAATCATCCACTAGACGAGAAAACATAAACAAAGACAAAAGTATTTATTTCTTTTGAAGTCGAGAAATTTAAAATAAAGTTGGAATACTGGAACGAGATGAGGTGTTTTTTTCTCCGTTATTTATTTTTATCGCAATATTCTAAATTAAGAAAACGGTAGTTCGAGTTATTCTTATTCTATAGAATATATTATAGAAATCTTGTATCGTTAAAGTGCTATTATCTGAAGCAAAAGGTTGATCCACCATCACAGAACGAACAGCTGGTGTCATATATGAGGCAGTGAGAAGCAAAGGGATGTTAAGTGGATATTTTCAGGTTTTGAATAAAACGCGTTTAAAGATAAGATCCTAGGTAGGCTTTCATTGATTTTCTATTCTAAATCATGCTGTATAGATGCAACTACCAGATCTACTAGTACCATCTCTTGCCTCAAGATAGAGGAGAGGTTCACCAACCATTTGTACTGGTTATCTCCAAATTTTTAATTTTGCCACTAGCATCCCTTTGCTTCTCACTGCCTCGTATGTAATAGATGGAAGATACCTGCTTGATCATATCTTTGGTAATGATATGTAAGCTTCAAGGAAATATGCCAGCAATGCAGTGTATAGGTAATTTATAAGTATGGGATAGCTAGTGTCATTTTTGATGGGTGCAAAGAAAGCACCACAGAAATATAATCTGCGTCCTATTACAACAGCCAAGCCTTCTGCTCTAGAAGACTTTCTGTGTCAAATCTTGTGCTTGCTCTGAGGAGTTCATTGGATAGAGTGAATGTTTGAAAAGTTTGAAAATGGACTGAAGTGCTCAATTATATGCACAAACTGTGTTAGACATAGCTGCAACAATAACGATTTTGCTGAGGATCTAGATTCCAAAAAACATCTTGATAACGAACACTTTTTGTTACAAGCTTAGGAGAAATCATTTGAAAGCAAAAAACATTTCAACGTAATTTTTCTGGCCATTTAATCAAATGTGCACCATTAGAGGAGGAGGGAAGGATAATATTTTAGTATATACAAATTTCGTTTTGGGAGGTGAGCTACTGTTCTTATGGGGTGGACAGTACTTATTTAATGCATTTTTGATTTGCATGAAATAATACTTCTACTTGAAATAAAGGGGGGGGGGAGTGAGGACTTATTTTATTTGGCGGAGGGGGGTGCTGTATCTTTGAGAAGAGATGCACCATCGATCTTGGAAGATGGACACACTCGATTTCTAACTTTAACTAAGCATAAAATAATGTTTCCATATGAAATGTGTTTAGGGGGGTTCGGGGGTACTGCTTCGTTTTACGGGGATAGGGGGGCTCTGTAGCATTGGTGAGTTATGTCATTCCTCTTGGGGGTCAAACACCTTTAATTTCATGCTTTTAAATTTAGTATGACATAATATTCTCACTTTTAATTTACTCTAAAAATTCTGGAAAAATACCCAAAACAGCAATTTTTAGATGCCCCCCCATTCCAAAACCCGACGCACAATGGGTCGGGACTTTTTACCTGTTCTTATTGGGAGGGTACTGAACAATTTGCATCAGGTTTAGCTTTTTTTTCTGGATGTTTGGGTCCGACCCCTATTTTTACTGTACTAATTGCCTTCAACGATGGATTCTGAATGAAGATCGGCATCTCCTTTTGGCTGTCTCGCCTCCCTCTCTAGTCAGGAAGGAGTCAGCGCTTAATTACTTTTTCCAAGAACGTCTGCAGTCTGGATCGTCTGCAACCCCCAGTTCACTAGCAAATTCCATATTGCCTTCAACGAAGTGTTCTGAATGAAGATCGGCATCTCCTTTTGGCTGTCTCGCCTCCCTCTTCAGCCAGGAAGGAGTCAGCACGTCGTCTTCTAGGAGTTTCTCTATTAAGAACATCTTCAGCTGTATCATATTCATTTCGAAGTTACTATTTGTGCGAATGTACTGCTTGAATCTTCATCACAAGACGTCCGTTGCTTTTCGGGGAACTTGCCTGTTAGTTTCCGCTAATTAAGGCGCATGTCTAAACGCTGTCTGGAAAGCGCATATTTCTCTATATTATGCAGAAATATTTATATAAATTGTAATAGTATTCATAGAGTTTTTGAATTTAATAAAAATTAAGTTTTTTTACATTTCCTGTAGTTTTAATTTCTTTCAATTTTTAATACATAAAAAAATATTCCAATGTCATTGGGAATTTTTTTTTGGGGGGGGGCGGTGAAGCTTTTTAAAATTTAGAGGGAAGGGTAGGGCTCTGTCATTGTTGGTGGGGGGGGGGTCACCCATCCCTAAATCTGCATTTGAAGATCTGCAATGCAAAAAAAGGTATCGGTCGTCTCGATAAATCAGCGATTCGAGCAATTTAGTCTAAACTGTGAAGGGGTGCCGAGGAAGGGGAGGGGCTTATGGCGCAGACTACACCATTGAAATTTTTAGTAGAAATTTCATTTCTTAAGCTTTTTCTCATATTCGGAAATTTTGAAAAGCGAAATGTTTTCTTTGCCTGTACCACAACCACTTTTGCAACCTAGTTTTTAACTAGATGTTTTTTTTTTCCTCTTAATGTTCGACTTTGATGTGTCTATTAAAACTTTCATTTTTTTTTACGGAAAGCGAAAAAACAACATTAACGGATAACCGAATAATAACTTAATCCCACAGCATTTAATGTAAACTCCATCAAAAGTAGCATGCTCCCTAACCGCACTGCTCTCCAGCGGATTGCCGCAAATTTGTCTTTAAGAATCGCGGAGAAAACAGCACACTACTCTTTCTAGGCACTATAACATGGATAAATGCATAAAAATATATTTGATAACTTACTTCGTTCGACCTGCAGCTCGAGTTTAGGATGCGCCTCCAAATCGAATTCACATAAGATATTCAATCGATATTCAATCATATAAGAAAACCCCACTCATTTTTCATTCTAGATTCACTGCAGTGATGAGTGCCATCCAAGTCACACATGTAGAAATACATTAAATTTTTTCAAGTAGACATATACTTATTCATTTATTTAAAACAAAACGTTGTTTAGTTATTTAATTGAACTGAACTTGTTTATGGGAAGTCAAAGTATGGGAAACTGGGGCTTGTATTTAACTACGGCTCAAAAAACACGGCTTGTATTTTATTTTCAGGGAACGCAGCTTTTGGGACAGAAGAAACGTCTTGGATGCCTTCTATTTCCGCAGAAAGAGCTCATTTACATTTGAGGACGTATCAATGAAAACCACACGTCCTAAACGACTGTTGGGAATTCTCGAAAAATACATTTTTAAATAACCAATTATGGAAAAATGTACTTGTATATTTATAAAGATTGGTTTAATCTCAATAATATTCTCTAGAGAAAACTTCCAAATGAAGGAAAACGAATAAGCATGTAACTAGTCCAGTTGCATACTTTGGGTAAAAGACCCTCCGTGGGAAATTTCGTGAGGAAATTGTGAGACCAATTCTAATGCATTCCTTATGGCCTATATAACTATGCCTCACCGGGTGTTTTGCTTGAATTTGTGTCAGAGGACCTCTGTGACGTCATTAATCCAAGATGGCGGCTGCACTAGATATTGATGAAAATTTTCGGTTTTGACTCATTTTTAAGGCATATTATGAAATGTTTTCAACGTTTATTATATATTTAACATTTTAATATTATTATATTTCAAATTTAAAAACTAATTATCTGTACAAAATAAATTATTTATTTTCTTATTTTTGATTTTCGATGCAGATTTTATGAACTTTTTTAGTAAACAATAGCAATTAAAAATATTTTGGAAAGCTTGTAGAATGAAAATCAAATTTATTATTCCAAAAACCTGTAAAATTGTTTGCATACACGTGTTTTTGGGGTTATAAGAAGCATTTTTTTTTTAATGTAGAAAAAATTTACAACTTCCGTTACTTAATATCGGAAGCAATGACAATTTTATTATTTACATTTTTTGTGCTCTAAGTAATGAACAAATTATTTAAACTCTGATTTTAATTCAAAAACATAGATTTAAAAGCAAACAAACAGTCTCTTACTTAAGTGTCACCAATGTCGCTTTGTTGGCTTTTCCCATAAGTCCTCATCACCTCAACACATACAAAGTTCAGTGCATGCAATGTTTTAAGATTTGCATTTGCATGAAACAATGCATTTGCCCTTTACACAGCTGCATCGAACTAATTTTAAGATGGATTCAGGTGCACAAGGAAGTACACATAACTGAAGCATAGAAGGTGTCTTCCGTTTCCCATCCGAAATTTAACGGTGATGGTGAATTCGGGTGCTGCTGGTCAGCAAGACGCCACTCAAGTACCTGATAATGCGCTCTTAAAATATATGGGGACAAAAGATGCTATTGTAGGAGGCAAAATTTTATTTTGAGCCTATTGCTTGGAAAAGATGGACCAACGAAGTTCTCCTATATCTGAAATCTTGGTCAGCGGCATATACAAGGAGCAAATAAATCCTTCAATAGCAACTTTATCATTTGCATTAAATTCTTCGGTTGACCCCAGATGACTCAGAGCATCAAGAGTATTTTTGTCTGCCGTTTTATAAGTTTTTCAAAAAGATGGTTTCCCTTCTTATCAAGTGAACCTTTTGTATCACAACCTGATAGAGCATGGAGTCCTAATATTCCTTGAATTTTTTCTGGTCCTAGTGCTGTCATTATGCCTTTAATATCTCTCTTTGTGTTTTCTCATATTTTAATGCTTCCCCATATTCTGAACATTAGGGCTTACTTGTCTTTGCAATTTTATAAGACGCTATTTCAGTCAGGGACTGAGGTAATGTCTAAAGGGAACGGGATGCTGAAGGTAGGGTAAGAGAAAGTGGAATTTGTCTATCGGAGTCTTTTTTCTGTTGATAAAGTACCATTACAATGCCATACAAAGTACCCTTCCCATAAGATGTGTCTTCAAGGAAATCAATGTTATCTGCAGCACAAAATAAAAATCTTGCCTTTTTCAAATCAGGAGGAATATACATCCCGTCACTATCATCCATGCGCCTTATTAACCCATTTGCTACCTATGTTTCCAAACGTAGAACTTCAGCATGATCAATCGAAACACCTAGTTTATGTAAAAAATCAATTATATATTTGATTCGGGTAACAGAGTACATAATAAGGCCAACACCAACTTACAAAGGAATATCTCGGGTATGTCGATGAACAGTTTCTTTCGAAGCTTGGTACGGAGACAGTATTTTATACATGAATATATGTGACAGTCTTTTAGCTTTATTCAGCACGATATTGTCCTGCACCTCAGAAATAGAATTAATTTCGAGTTTTCCGTTGCAGCACCATTTAAAAAACTGATCAACTTCGATTGGAACGGCATCATGATCTGATTCTGTTCAAAAGATCCTGTAAATGTTCATTTCTGATCAGATAAAACTGCTTTGCGTAAAATGTTTGCAGCTTCAAAGATAGTTCTCATCTTTTTTCAATGCCTATAAAATAATCTTTTGCATTAGATAGGGTAATATCTGCAGTTTCCTTTAAAGATACGCGTTGCGACTCATTTAAAATTTTTGGATTACTAAATATAGCGTCATCAATTTCTTCTTGAATGAGATTTTTAGTTTCTTTTTGCGTTTTATTTTTTCTTAAATTTTTATTTGTAATTGACTGATAATTCATTTCAAGGTCTGCTATTGTAGTAACATTTCCCTGAACAAGAAAATCATTTAATTCACACAGGAATTCTACGTCTGTTGCTTTATTAGAAATAGTGTCTTGTGACTTGGTTGCTACATCAAGATCGCCATTTTTTCGTAAAACATTAAATACATGTTTTGCCCAGCAATAGTTATGGTGTAAAATGTTCTTTGCCTGAGGGTCTCCTGGATCTGTACAGTCACTGAGTTTAATTTTGAAAGTTTCATTTTTGGAAATTTCAATGGCTTTTTTTAATTGCTGACCTGTTAAATTGAATCTGTTTTTATCGCCACCAAAGGTTTTCTTACACCGCCTTTTCCGAGGCAGAAAAACCACTTTTTTTTGTCACCAACGACAATTTTGGATCTCGTTGTGTGTAGCCTACAACATGATCTTCATGAATGGAAGTAGAACAATATAGTTTATTCTTATCCATTTCGTGAAATCTCTTACTTCTGTCCATGCTTGCTTTATGAGTGCACTTCTCTTAGCATCCTGCATGCCGTGATGCGGTTTTCATTTTTCAGTTCTTCTACGGTCACATCGTTAATCGTTCAATAAGTAATGTATATACCCTTTGTCATTCCATTCTACTGTCTTCTTGATACATTCTAACACTTTATCATAACCAATGGGTTTAACTAATGGGCACATCTTCTTAATCTGACAAAAAATACATAGTTTATAATTAATTTGTAGCCTTGCTTTTTTCGAAGATGGAGGCAAAAAACTTGTAAACGAGTCTCTGGGAGAGAAGACATCGTGAATAAAATAGCAGTGATAAGTTAAGGAAAAAATAAGCGTACTTGAAGATTTGCAGACTATTCACCAACGAACCGAGAAACAATACTGTTACGGATCCGGTGCGACTTCCACTTTCTTGAAAGGACGACACAGTTCTTGAGAAAAACACAGAAGCTTTATTTACACTATGTACAGGAAAGATCGTTAACAATTGCTAAATTAATCATCAGCAATTAAGCAAATATCAATCAACACCGTAAACTCAACGGTTACACACGTATTTTCATCGAAATACGAAAAACAACACAGCGAAATGCCTCGCAATGAACAGAGCTAATACGCTCTCAGTACAAATTCTCAATTGAGACTGACTTTTTATCATGCGGCTGCTATTTATAAACATCGAAAAGTTTCCACAATATTCCAAATCCTTCTCGAAAATCGTAGACCGTTATTTCATTTCTTTCCATTCACATATTTTATCATTCAGAAATGAGGAGACCGTATACTTCTGCCAAATGTACGGGGGCTGTATATTCATTACAAGAAACTATTTACAGGTTACGTTACTACAATAATTTTAGATGACAGTCGATTTAATAAACGCCAAATTTAACTAGATTACGGCAAATTAATCACAAAAACAATTTACTATTTACAGAATTTGTAACAATACTTTCTCTACGCAGAAGCTTTCTCATCTTCTCTCCCTACAAATTCCTTAAGAGCACTCCCAATGTACGATATTCATATCCGGTCAAAGAGTTTAGGGGTCAGGGGGTATACAGGTTATTAGAATTCTGTCAAACGATTGTACAGTCAAACCTCGTTGAAACGAATTCAAAGGTACCTTCAAAGTGAATTTGTCTCAACAGTAGCTCGTTATAGCCGAAAAACAATAGTGTTAGGTGTGTTAAGTGATTTTCAACCGAAGGACGGGGATCGCAAGTGTAGTTCGCTTTGGCAGTAGTTCGTTATAATCGTGTTCGAATTAACGAGGCTCGACTGTATTAATGTTTAGTGATCTTAGCCTGATGATTAAAAGTATTTTTAACTGCGAAAGTTCACCCGAGGTACTTTTAAAACAGCTAATTCCGAGAGCCAAAGTGAAAAAAAAAATTATCAGATTTTTTTTTTAAATGAGTTAATAAACAAAAAAAATAAATATTTTGTTTTTAATTTATAATAAGAAGATGAATAGAATATTAATCAAGTAAATTCACCTGAAAATTATCACAAAATACCCAAAAATTGACTCATAATTGCAAAAACTCATTAAAGCCGCCATCTTGGATTGATGGCGTCATACAGGCCGTCTGACACAAATTCATGCAAAACACCCGGTGAGGCATAGTTACATAGACCATAAGGAATATATTAAAGTTGGTCTCACATTTTTCTCACGAAATTTCCCACGGAATGTAGTATGCCCCCCCTACTAGTAACTAATGAAAGAAAAAAATGTCCATTAGATCCGTTTAAATGTCCTAATTTAAAAATTTAAACACGTAAAACGTAATAACGGAAATGTTTCTTTTTGAATGAACGGCGAATCCAAAAACATTCACAGACGTCCACCATAACATCACCGGCAGGTGGCACTAAGTTTGACAGTGTAGATTAAAGGCAGGTCACATGACCAAAATAGGGAATTCCTAACGGCCGAATGAACATGTTTACTGATTGAAACAAGCATATGGACCATTCTTGGTTGATTTAGGACTCTCAGTTTTAAAACAGAATTTTAATGGGGGCATGGTTTATTTGACTGAAATTAACACTATAGTGTTGTAGGATTAATTAACGTCATCCGAAAATGAAACCTAGCTAAGAACACTCTTGATCAACTCTCCTTTCGATTTTTTTTATTTTTATTTTTTTAAATCGGTCCATCGTTTCGGCGCTAGAGTGCTACCGACAGATACACATACGCAGAGACATGTCAAACTTATAACCCTTTTCCTTTGTGCGTCGGGGGGTTAAAAATACACACTATCAATTAATTACTTACAAATAAATACATATACTAATTGCGTAAAAAATAATAATCGACAAGTTTAAATTTTTGTGGGAGAAGAGCAAGGCTACAACGTGCCAAAATAAGTAAACTTAATTCTTCCTATCTTCTCTGAAACACCTAAACGGACCGTAAAAATCATAAGCTATCAGTAAATACGTTACTTTAACTTAGCTTCTTTCTAATGTTGCACGAGATAAATTTCAAGTTAATTATTCTGGAACCAACTTCGTTGTGGTTGATGCTTCTGAAAATCTTAATGAGCTGGACGATAATGATTGCTTACAGCTTAGCAATAATCTTGCCGCCACAGTGTAACATTGGATCATTTACAGTTTATTTCTAAGTTAAGTTACCATGTATCATAAATTGATGCAACATCAACCACCCATCCGATTGGAAGTTATCCTAAGTAAACATCGGATTCATTAAAGGATCCGTTAATCCTTCCGATGTTTTCTGCAGGGAGCTATTGAGCGCATTACTTCCAAAAGATTAGGTTCAATCTTTTGTATGCATGGGAACCAGGTATGGACGCCGGCTGAATCATATGGAGGAGGGTGCACCCGCATATAAATTACTAAAACTAAAAGAAAAACAATAATAAAATTTAAAACATTCATCACAGTTTTGACGCGTTCAGTTCATATTATGTTTTTCGCAATAACGAATTGCGATAGGTATCTACTCGTTGGGTTTCTCGTTTCTGCAAATGGAAACGGCCAAGAAATGTGCACCAGTCACATTATGACAGGGGATTTTCTAGAATGGGTAATACGAGACAAATCCATAAAAAAAAATATTGATTAGGATGCGATAATAAAGATTTTATCGCCGATATCTACCAGCACACTCATAAAGACTATTTACAGCGTTTACTGTTGGGATTTTTTGTTAAAAAATCGTTTATTAATATTAAATGATGGGAATTAGTAGTCTGGAAATTTTGTATTTAGATGGAGTTTTGCTGTTTAAGTTCATTTATACAGGTGTTTTTTACCCCTGAAGAAACGTAAATTTACACCAAAACCCCTTTTTAACTATTAAGTCTGCTTGAGTTATGCCCTGAAAAAAGAGATGAAAAAATTGGATCGTAACTATGACAACGAAAATTTTGCTAACTAAATAAATATTAAAAACAACCGTTGTTATGGTAATCTAAAAAATCAGAGCAACATTAACTTTATCAAGTGAGGTTAGTAAGCAATTCGTGATTGCTAAAAAAAAAAAACTTTTTTTCAATTTCTTTTCTTTCTTTTACACTTTTGAATTAATTATTTTTTCTTTTATTTATTTGTTTATTTATTTTAAATCTAATTCTAAGCTGTATTTTCATCTTGCTTAATATTATGTAACTAGAAAATAACTTGTCAAGGAATGACGGGGGGGGGGGATTGTCTTTATGTCAGAGAGATTGGCATTCAAACATTGACGTGTTATAAATAAATATCCATACCTCTAAGTCAGATTAATGTAAGTCACAATTTCACTACTTTTCAGGAAAGCGTAAAAACGTGTGTTTACTGTATAAGAAGGTTGGGACTCGCACTCTTGTAACACTAATAATTTTAATAAAATTCTTTAAAATACAGAATTATGTTAATGAAGCACAAATTCCGAAGAAAATACAGCATATAGCTATTTCAAGGCTACAATGTAGCCTCTTCATGTGTGCAAAAAGCTCACCAACACAACCAGGAGTTGCGAGAGAACTGAAAACAACCAAGTGGGCACCAGTATTTATACCAAAGAGGGCCAACCAACAAGAATTCAGAACACAAGACATCAAACAATCAATCAGCGAACAGAATGTACACTCCGGGCTCAAAGCAGGTGGGGGGGGGGGAGAGACAACCACTCAGAAGCCAGGAGATAAAAAGAGAGCGAGACACCGAAGAAACAGGAAAGGCAATTATAGAAATTGCTTCCAAATATCATGAAAAAATGGAGTGCAGGAAAAATCATTGATAAGAGAATGTGAATTTTTCCAAATATAGTAAGTTTCCCAAAAATCGAGGTCATAAACCGAAGAACATTTACAAATAATCTTTGCAGATGAAAAATCAGAACAGTGACCAGAAGTCCAACGATGCTGAGCGATGAAAGAAGGAGTAAGTTCTTTATGTTTAACATAATTTTTTTACAGAATAATTATGTTGTTAGGGCGTTAGGTGGAATAGGAATCTATTTATACAGGCTGACCACCTACGACATGGAAAGGCTTACATCCGGTTTGCAGGACGCATCTATTAGTTTTCAGGGACACTAAATTGTAAAAAAGAAATTACCGAAATTTAGGTGCTCCAACAATGAAATACACGCTAATCATCATAGCTTATGGTTTCGTACTAAGGTAGGGATTGACGGATCATCCATTTTATCGCGAGTTCCATTGTTGGTGACGTCAGAGAGTAACTCGATCAGCTATTACATCTATAAGATTTTTTTTTCCTCTGAACGCAATAATTTTATAATTTTGTAATTTGACTTTTTCATAAAATGAATTTACTTTCCCTCATTTAATAAAAATAATAATTAAAAAAATATTTAATAAGAGTAACGTTAAAAAAAATTATAATTTTTTAAAATAAATTTATTTTTAAAAAACAGGGAGTGAAAGTGCACCTCCTTGCTGACATTCATGTCCATAAAAGTAAAATTAATGTTTTTTAGAATGCATTTTGTAGTTTTTTACAGTACTTTATAATTTGTTCTTATTTAAATATTTTTGGAAAAAAAAGTGAAAATTCACCCTCTTGCACCATATTACCATCGCTCATAGACATTAACATGCAATCGATAATTTTGGTGATGCGTTTTGCAGTTTTTTTTAGTCACCCAGTTACCCCTGAATTAAATTTAGTTTTAAAAATCCAGTAGGTGAAAGTGCACTTCCTTGTCTACCTTGTCGGCACTAATAGACATAACCGTGACTACATTTTTTAGTTATATACGTCCCGACATCCTTTATAATACTTGATTCCAATTTGTTTAGGTAATGTTAAAGCTGAAATCTATACCAAAGTTTAATTGATACATTTCTTTATAAAGGCAAAATTTTAATTTTATGTGTGAGGAAGTAAAAGGCGCATATCCTTAGGTCGTCGGAAAAAAATTCTCGCAATAATCCGAGTTTCGTAGTGCTGCCATCTTTGATTATAAACACCAACTAGAGAGACACACTACAATACATTTTGGGTCCATCTAAAAGTGGTTTGCACAAAGATATTTGAAACATTATTTTCCTGATAATCCAGGTACAGCAGAATCACAGAAAATATTCCTCTTCATGAAAACTTAAAAGAAAAAAGAAAAAAAAAAACAGAGGAAACTATTATAAAACCGAAAAGTAGGTCATGAAACTAGTGATGTTCCGGATATCCGTATCCGTGGATATCCGAGGGAAAATAAAGATCTGTATCCGTATCCGTTACCTTTTTGACGGATCTTAAACGGATCATTTCTATTCTAAAAAAAATTTAAATATTTGAATAAAAGACTCTTAAATTCTGTTTAAATTAGGTTTTATTCTCTATTTAAATTATAAGGTATCATTTAAGAAGCCAATTTGTACCCTCTCCCCCCCCCCCCCCCGTTGCAAAAAGGAAGTGGAAATAAGTTTTGAAAGTGTATCAGTGTGTCTTTTTGTGGCATCGCAGGTCCTAAACAGATGAACCGATTTTGATAGTTCATTTTTCGTTCAAAAGGTGACTTCATCAAAAGTGTTCTTAGCTCGACCTTGTTTTTACAGAACTTTAATTACCGGAGATATTAATTAAAAACCGATTTAACGTTTTTCACAATTATGGTAGTAAAAATTTACCTATACGTTGAAAATGTTGGCCCTAATTGAAAGAACGAATTTTTCTGCGTTTGATATTTATTTGAAACTTCCAACTTATATACAGTAGGAGCTATAATCTTGTTAAATAAATTTTAAATGCAATCAAACCTTTATGCGCGTGATTAGTAGCGATTTCATAGTCGGAAGATATTGAGAAAAAGCTCAATGATTTAAAAATTTTACCTGCTGTCAGTTCATATTTGTTAACAAATGTATGTTCTGATCCGCGAAATTTATCTTAATATGAGGTCGGCTCTCTGGGATATGTTTTGGTTTTTTTTTTTAAATTTAATATTAGTTTTTGTTATTGATTTGGGTTTTCTGTTATTCCTCATTTCTGTTTTTTTTTTTGGCATCCTTTAAAAAAAAGTGAGACTAAATTCTCTATTTACTGTTTGTAAAGGTGTTCCCTGCTCTGCATTTCGTCGGTCGGAGAAGTTCGGTGGAATGGGTCAGCGCTGCATTTATGCTGAAATAAAATGGGAAAAATGATTTCTAGCCTATCCAGTAGCAGCTTTACACTCTTGCTCCTGTATCCTACATCTACCGAGTAGGCTAGAAATAATTTTTCACATTCCATCTAAGCATTAATGCAGCGCTGACCCATTCCTTCCAACTCTCCCTCAATTTTAACGGAGACTTCTTTAAAGAGTAAATCATAGTCTTGATTATAGTTTTGCCGCAGTTGACATTTTTTGAAGAAACTGCCATTATCCTGACGGGAATACCTTCCGTAACACTTGAATAGTTGAATTGGGTTAAAAAAATGTTGAGATCCGTATCTGTATCCGTAGATCTTAACACTAATGATCCGTATCTGTATCCGTATCCGCTGATCAACTTTTTTAACGATCCGGCACATCACTAAATGATACCAAGGAATCTATCTGGAAGTGCTGCCATCTACACTTATGAAGAACCTAAAATAATACCCCCCTTAAATATTTTCGGGTTTTAAATGCAAAAGTTTTTTTTTTTTTTTTTTAAGATTCAGAACTGGATTATTTTTGCTCTTAAAGTCCATTTTTAAGCATGATTATGTCTGGGAATGTAAGTTGAATAACAGGGGAACCAGGTCCGTACCAAGCCAGATCGGCGCCGTCATGCAAATGTCTTATGAGCGCCTTTATGCATTGGCGTTTGGCGAAAATATAGTTAACAACTGGAATCAGGTTTTGTAGACAAATATGATGCATAAAAAATACGTTTGGCACTTATTTTATTAAAAGAACTGTGTAAAAATGTGTATTTAAGTTTGGATTACACAGTGTACGTTTTTACTTCATATTTATCTCGAAGTTATTTCGAGTTCAGTCGCTTCTCTGATATGCTGATGCGTTTTGACAAAAAGAAAATATTTTAAGTATCAAAGTTAACGCTGCTCTAAATATCTCTCTAATCTCTAATTGATGAATAAGTAATCAAACTTTTATGCCTGTAAAAACATAACAGGATTTCATTGTGTTTCTAAACCCCATTGACTCATTGTATTTCTAAATTGAAGTATAGAGGATATCCCACCTTAAAATCTCAAACTGAAACCTTTTCCGAAAAAAACAATAATTTTAAAACACGGAAAGCATTGAATATGATATCTAAAACAAATACATTGTCCAAAGCTCTTTCTTTGACACCAAATAATTAAAGAAAAAGGAGGGGGAGTGGGGGGACCGAGTAATTATGGTCAAGTCGTTACTTTTTGGAACTAAAACGTTAACCAAAATTGGTTGTCTCCAATGTACAAATATTACGCATAAGTAAGATACAAGGGCTTACAGTATTTTTTTATGTACAACAATTGAATTACCACGAACAATAATTAAAAGTCCCAAAAAGACATCTTGCACGATTATAATACAATATATTTGCCTCAAGATCCAAAATGGGGAATAGAAAATTTCTTGCTCCTCATATGCTCACCCTTGTGTACTATAGACATTCCGAAATAGCATTCACGGCTCTACATTAGGAAGAAAAATACTAATCTATGCATTAATTAGCATCACGTTTTTTCAGTGTAAAACATTGCGCTTTTGAATAGCATGTTCAGACACAACAGGACAATATTTTGTTTTCTTTTAGATAGGCAGTGAGAGGATTGCTTGTTTCAATAAGTAGAGCAACCCGAAATAATCAGGGCTCTAAGAACGGTCCGGCAGGTCGATGGACCAGGGCACCAATTTTAAAGGCACCAAAATGGGACAAATTTCTTTTTCTCCTAATTTCTGAATACATCCACACGAAAAATGTGCAGATTTTCTTGTGAGAGCACTGTTAAAACTACCGGATGCATTCGGCACCTTTCAGGGGAGAAACGCTTGTTCAGCAGCGGCACCCAATACGGAGCCGAAATCGCACCTCTAAATAGGGTGAAAAACAGGCACCTTTTAAAAACTAAACAGCCGGAGTGAAAAAAAGGAACCTTCGGAGAGAGAAATGGCACCCTTACTACAGATCCTCCTCCCCCCGTATTGTGTGCGTTTTTGAATACAGTTGTGTATTTATTTATTTTTTTCTTTTTTTAAGCTTTGTTTTGATTTATGATCTTCTACGTTTTGGACATTTTTCACATTGAACTCGGTACTGGAAATGATTAAAACATGTAATTACAGCATTTGATCATATTTCAAAGTTTTCAACATAGTTAAGAACTGTTCATTGCTCTAACTCAGTGTTTCTCAACCTCTTTTGACCCACGGGCACGGTAAAATCAAATGAAAAACTTTGGGGAACCGTGAAATCTTTATCGTTTTCTTAAAAATTCATAAAATAAATAATATTAATAATAACTCTGGGGCAGTTAACAACATGTGAAAAATTCAGAGTTCTGACGAGTTTTTTTTTTTTTTTTTTTTACAAAAGTAATGTTAAGAATTAAAAAAACAATAAATGTCTACCCCTTTACTTGGTATCAAAAATCTGTCACAAATCGTTATAATTTAAAGACGAGTAATTATTTAAATAATGTGAGAAATTATACATTTACTAAAACATGACGCATTCCGAAAATGAATTACGAATTATTTACATGAAGAGCCAAAAATATTCAGGGATGTTACAGTTACGGAAAAACGAAATCGTTTCTTAAACGTTAATCAAGAGTAACGAAATAAAATGCACATGAAGTTTTTCGACCGTTAAAAAACAAAAAGAAATTTCTAACGCTATCGAGACATTAACCGCTAACAGGAAATGATTCTAACACTTGAATGAAAAAGCAAAAAAAAAAAAAAAAGAGCTAGACTGAGAGAGATTTTTCTTTTTCGCTAGCTTTCTGTTATGATCTACGAAGAACAAGAACCATTTTTATTAAGATTCTCATTTGTTGATTATAGCAGTTTTTTTTTTTTTTTTTTTTGGTGATTAATAAAAGCTGTTTATCGAGTTCTCAAGAAAATAATGGCAGATGTTTTTAGTAGCGTTTTGAATGGTGGAAATTTCACGATAGTAAAGGTAAGCATGAAACTAAAAGACAGTTACGGTAACTGAAAAGCAGTAAATGCACTTTTAAACACTTAACTATGTTTGAAAGCTACAAAGTGATCAAAAGCTGTACTTGTAATTTCGGATAATTAATCCTAGAAAAGTTGTGTCTTAATCCAATAGTGTACTTCATTTAATGTGAAAGACACACAAACGCAATCATTTGTCGCTATATTGAGGTGGTTTTTTGAACGTATGTCTAAGGCAAAAGCGCATGCGCAATGAGTCTTTTTGCGATTGCATGGTGTTTCGGCTCCTCTGCTCTATTTTCTGGCCTGCATTGCACCTTCAGGCACTATGCTTTCACCTTAGAGGGAATATTTTCACTCGTCTGGAACCCCTGGTTATAACAGTGAGGGACACCACATTTTGTCAGAGGCTGGGTATCACTTTGGTTTGATTGGACCCCGGATACAATGAAAAGTTCAATTTTATTTTCTTGGTTGGAAAAATTCCCCCCATTTGAAGCATTTTTAATTGGTAAAGCTCGGCACCTTTTTGACTCTGGCGCCGTCGTGTGTCGCACGACCTCGCACTCTCCTTATTGATCTTCTGCGATGCGACTCTGACTATGCACTATGTGATGCTTCCAATCAGGGCCGTCGCTAGGTCAAAAAACTGGGGCGGGACGCATTTGGCGGCCTCTTAATTTTTTCAAACGCATGTTCTAATATGCAGAGAGAAAGAGAGTGAAGATTTGGCTTCTGGCTTAGCAAGGATAGTCATATTACTAGACCTTAGTACTAGCAATATAAATTTGTAAGGATAATATTTAATCAGAAATAGGGAGTGTCAGAGGGCTATCTCCTAGCATTTTTTCGAATTGGAAGACATAAAAACGCAGTTTAAGACTATATTTTGAACTGGGATTAGAAGAGGAGAGGAGGCCCAGGATAGCCTCTCCTGATATTTTTTCCCCGGGAAGTTTTCAAGATTGTTATTTGAAAAATGCAGTTTTAAACGATATATAATGACGTTAAGGGAGGAAGAGACTCGGGGCCATATCCCCCGACAATTTTTTTTAATTCAAACTCTAAGCACGCAATAGTGAATTATTTGTGATTGTGACAATTAAAGGGGATTTCGAGGGCTCTCCAATGGCAACAATTTGAAAACTGTAGTTCGGAAAATGTAGTTTTAAACGATCTATGGTGATATTAAGGGGAAGAGAGATGCGGGGGCCATCCGCCGATTGGTTTTAAATTTGAAGCCTTAAAAACGCGGTTGTAGTCTTTTTTGTTAAAATTTAGTGCACACACCAGTTTCTTGAAATTAAAGCTTCAGAAACGTAATTTAGACCAACCTTCGAGGAAAGAGGGGAGAGTTTTGGAGGGGCAGAAATGTTTCGTAATTGAAGCACTAAAAGCGAGATTTAAGTCGTTTTTCGATGATGTTGACGAGAGAGAGAGGGGAACATTTTCTCGAAACATTTTCGATCTGTAGAAAACGCAGTTTTAGAAGATTTTTCGTAATGTTATTGGGTGGAGAGATTCGGAGTCCTCCCCTGGAAGATTGTCAAAATTAAAATTCAATTAACGCAATCGTAGACGATTTTCAGTACTGTTAGAGGAATAGAGGGTTTGGCAGCTTTGCCCCGAAAAAATTTCTAAATTGAAGCCTTAACAATAAAAATTTTGAGGATCTTCGGTAGTATTAGGACAGGTTCTGGAGACCTCAGAGAGTTTTTTTTTTTTAAATTAAAGTCCAAAAGACGAAATGTATTCCACCTTGAATGATGATGAATGATTAATTGAGAGGGCGTTTCGCAGGGATTACGTTGGGAGCACTTTCATTGTTTTTCGAAATTTCAGTCCCAAAATACTCATGTGTAGGCCATCTTTAATGACGTTAGGGCAAGGGGGGGGGGGGAGTTGAGAACGTTTTCCCAGAATTTTTTCAAAACCTGTTTTAAAACCTCGCTTCCGGGCCAACTTTGGGGACGTGAAAAGAAGGTTCGTTGTTCCCCACTCTTTCTTCAGTTTGGCTACGTCCCTATCTTCATTTTAAATTTTAATGATTAATGGCAATACTTTCATATTGTGGTAATACTTTCTTCCAATTTTCCTTTGCCAAACACGATTATTCGCTTCGATTTTGCATAGTAAAATGTTCATTTTCCAGCCTAACATTTTTGTTTTCTTGAAATACAAGCGTCTGCGGCCCCAGAAAAAGCACTTTTAACATTTTAAACAGCTGTGGTAACTTTCTGCGATACCTTAGGTCTTTATTCCACTTAATTTTATTTTAAATATCCCTCCAGCATCTCTTGGTCAAGCTTTGATTTACTTACGATTTTTACCATTCAAACATTTAGAACTTCTGGTGTGAGTATTCATTACAGTACATGGAATCTCTCTTTACATTAATTTTTTCCCTCTCTCTATTTCAAATATATTTCGGCAGCCCATGCATTTTTTTCCGCTTAGCAATTATTTTCAGGACAATATTTTTTATCAAAAAAATTACATATAAGAATGTTTCGGCGGCCCCCTATGAAGCTATCCTGTTTATTTATCTATTTTTTTTTTAAACTGAAGAACCATAAAGCATGGTTTTGTATAACCAGAACCACTGAGAGACAAGGCGTGCACCATGTTAGTCTTGTCGCCGGTCCTCTATCCCATTATGCTAATTTTACTCTATACAGAATACTTTAGCTTGAGCCGGACCCATAGTTTCTGACTAGGCAGACATACCCACTCTCTGGCCTAGTGAATAGTGTACTGAATACCTTTTTGTTTTTGTTAAAATATGCTTGAAGCGTACATTTCCGTGGCCCTTACTTAGATAATCTTAATAAAAGAGAATCATGGATGTTCCTAAATTGTATTTTAAGATTACATTTTCTATTCAAATTTTACAGACTAATACATTTTGTCACAATTATTTCATTTGTTCATTCATAATTACTATTTTAATTTTCTTAAAATAACGATGAGTTTCCCTTTTTCTTTGTTTGTTGCATCACTAAAATGAAATTAGTGACCCAACTTCTGAAAAACTGGGGGGGGGGGATGTAGCCACTCCACCCCATCCCCTTCGGCGACGGCCCTGCTTCCAATATATATATGTATATTTTTTCATTGTGAAAACTTTTTCGGACATGGGGTTCATAGAATTGAGTGCCATTCTCTGGTTTTATACCAAAAAATAGGTGAAAAAACCATTAAAACCATTGGTTTTAACCATTTAAAGTAACACCGGGAATTTTAACGATCACATTTTCGCCGAGTGCGTTACAACATTTGTGGAATCAAAAATACATTTTAAAGGTTAAATATCTATTTTTGTGTATTACCTTCCCGTAGCTCACAAGGAGTAATGCTTTACAGCAAAGTAGACAGTTAATTAGCAGTTTTTTTTTTTTTCACATCTTTGTGTTCTATATGAAGTCTTTTGACAAACTACGGAGCCTTTTCAATTATAATGAATCCATAATAAATCACCACCTCATATCCAGGACATGAGGAAAATCCCCGAATCAAAGTGCTTGAACCTGAAACTAGTGCTTTGAAAACTTTGATTTTGGACATAGGTTGATTTGAGAAGAAAAAAAAAGAAAAAATTAATTTGAACTTTGACATCTTGAATTCAAATTATGTTTTTCCCAAGCACGAGTGTGTGTGGGTAGTTGTGTGTATGTGTGGGGAGGATGTCTGGGGGGTATGTGTATGTGTCGGTAGTTGTGTGTATGTGTAGGTGTGTGTATGTGTAGGGGATACGTGTATGTGTAGGTAGTTGTGTGTATGTATGCTTGAGTGTATGTCTTTGTGTGTGTAGGTGTGTGTGTATGTATGTGTTTGTGTGTGTATGTGTAGGTGTATGTGGGGTATGTGTGTGTGAGTAGTTAAGTGTATGTGTGTTTGTGTGTGGGGGGTATGTGTGGGTAGTTGTGTGCATTTGATTGTGTGTGTATGCGTAAGTGTCTGTATGTATGCGTGAATGTATGTCTTTATGTGTGTGAAGGTGCAGGCAAGTAAGTGACGCAACCTGGAGACGCTGCTCGCTAGAGGAGTAGCACGTGAGGCGGCCGGCCGACGGTGGTGCTGCAGAGGGAGGCGGGGGGGGGGGAATAAAATCATAGGAACAGCAAAACAGTCCAATGAAAACAATAAGCAATCGTGATTGCTCAAACAGTTTCGTTCAATTTATTCAATTAGAATATGTTCAGTTTGGTTCAAAATGAAAAATGTAAGATGGATTTAGTACCTTTTGATTGGAAAGTCAAACTTTGCCCAATAACGATCTAGAATTCGTACCGTTTGGAGTTCATACAGACTAGAGGGCTTGATTAAGCCACCCGAAAGATACATAAAATAAGAAACGAGTTTCCTAAAAAATAGATGTTTCCTTTTAATAGAGTATTCTTCAATTGAGAGACTTCCAGGCTCGTTTCTATGTCAGATTTTGTTTCACGAACTGTTTACTACTTTCTCTAGTTTCACAGCTATGCAATACAATATCGTAAGATTCAAAGTTTCAGTTGTAGGTTAGCATATTGTCAGTCTTCGTTGGTATATCTGTTTTTTTAAATATTGTTTATTTCGTTACATTCTCAGGGTCCGCTATTTTTTTTTTTTTTTTGTTTTCGTCGGAACCTGGCTTATTACACTAAAAAAACCATCGATTAGAGACCACCTATAAACATGCCTTGAAAATATCCTCTCTTGATTATCAAACTCCCTGCGGGCCACATACGAGCCGCAGACCTTCAATTGAAGACCCATTGTTTGAATCACATTGTCAATGATATAAAAGTTAGGTTTTTGTTCAATTTAGTTAATGTTAAAATAAACGGTAAAACGAGTATAAATTGAGAAGAATTAGAAAAATTTAAACCATACCTGGGAAAGAATAGAACTCATTCTCTGGCACAAATGTTTCTTCCAAGAAGGCAATCACAGTATTTGAATTTTTGACCAGCTACATTAAGTTTCCAAGCCTAAGTTTCAAAAAATAGTCAAGTATTTATGAAGATTTAGTTCAGTAATTTCAAAAAACACTTACTTGAAGTTCACACAAAATAGTTTGCATTGAAAAATTTAGTATATCTTATGATAAATAATGTAGACCTTAGATAAAAATATTTCAGCAGTTAAAAATACTGTCCGATTTTATTGGTCCTAATCCTGCAAGTTGGAATCCTCTCCATGATTATCAATATAGCGATCACCCTTGTGGTCGTAAATGACCTCACATAATAAGCTGCAGCACTTATAAAATAACACGACGATATTATAGCCCAACCAGTTAAATGATTTTGAAGTCATTTTCCACATATTTTAAAGCATTTTTTTTTAAATCACTGCCACTCAACAACCTCCGATGATTGCTACGCAATCTTTTTTCGGAAATTCGCAATTTTGGTTCGGGAAGGTTTTATGTGCATGTTAAGAAGAATTAGAATTAAATACACGTTACGATTAGAACAAGAGAAAAATCGCTTTCCACCTCCCTTAGGAAATAGAGTTTCAATAAAGTGCTCATTAAATTTAACAAGATGTTAAAACTCCATTTCAATCCGCAAACAAAAAGATCTTAGTAAAAATATGTATAACAAAATTATTTTTTTTAATGCTTCAAAGAGCACCCCTCCACTAATGTCTCAACTATTTTGTATCAAAGTTCAAAGCTTAAGGTTTCTCCTGAACATAGCAAAACGGCCGTTCGATACGGTTGAAAAGCTTTCAAATTCGTGCTCTCTAATTAAAACTTGCTCTTTAGCTCCGAGCTTGAACTGAGCTGAACCTAAGACTTTTGCTAAATTCAAAACCTTTACATCCGATATTCTAATTGAGAAAACTGGAACAAGCTCCATCTCTGGGAGTGGGGGTTTGGAAAACTTTTTGTCCCTTCAACAAGCAAATAATGTAAACTTTAAGCTTAAAAAACTTGCGGAAAAAGTAATTCGATTAAAAAAAAAAAAAAAAAAAAAAAAAAAAAAAAAAAAAACAGGTGTACACTTCCGGAACTCGAAGTAATTTTCTACCACATTTTAAGGCTATAGGTGCTAGACGCAGGTCCGCGACAAAAGTCCTTTCCCAATTTCCTTGACATTCCTTTTTTTTTTAATATACAGAGCAAAAAACATTCACATTTTTATATTTGAATTTTTTTACTATGCTATAAAAATCAAATGATGGTATCATTTGATTCGATTTTTTATGCAATTTTTTTTTGTGCGGTTTATGAAATTTAAAAAACGAGCGCAAATTATTTATGGAACAAGTGCGAGGTAGTATCTTCAAGGATGACAGGGGCATCCCGATAGGAAGTCACTGTAACTTCCCAAAAGTTTCTTTCTTTGGGAAATTTTTCGGGAGTCGGCAAAATTATCATCACTTGGTTTGTTTTGATTTCCTTTAAGTACAGAATTTTGGGTCATTTTCTACGTGAGATTTTTTTATGCGGTTCCTATCCACCGCATCAAAAAAAAGTATTTTTTAACTGTGTTGCGAAAATAACTTTTTAAAGCTACTGGTGAAGTTTCGAACATTTTTTTACGCGATTTTTTTATGCGGTCCACATCCTCTGCATTAAAAGAGATTTGATTGTAGTTGAACCGGTGTAACATAGATAAAAATTTTTTAATCTAGGTTAACATTTCCAGCAATGCTGAAATAGATCAAATGGTTTTAGTTTGCGATAGCTTAAAATGCTGTTACACAAAATTGTAAAAGAGTATTTTTCATAAGGTAAGGTAGAGAGGACAGGCTATGCTAAAAAAAATTGAAACCGGATGGAGAACTAATGTATTCCAAGATGAACAGCTTCTTGCTAAAGGTCTTGTAATACATTTTGATTCAAAACATTGCATTACTGAATCTCAACTGGCATTTAATTTAAACTCCAATATTGCTGCAAGTTTATAAAACACGTTTTTAGGAACGCCATTAGAAGTCACCTAAAAGGAATAACATAATGTTACTCAACATTTTTGATTTTCCTTAATTCTTCACCAGTTTCTTCCCACTACTAGGTCCGTACAAAAATATCGAAATAAAATTTTTACTCACGCGCCATTTAAAGTTGGCTTTGTAGCCGTTTTTTGACCAAAAGTAAGTTTTACGTAAATGCATCTAACAGTTAATTTTAAGACACTCAAGACTACATGAAATCAAGCATTATTCGAATGATGGAAAGATATGTCTTTTTACACAATATTACCTAAGGAGTGAGAAAGTAGTGGAAAAAAAATCACGAATATAAATTGAAAGTTTGCATAAAATAAGAGTTTCAAAATTGCAAAAGAAGTGAGTCTCACATCTATTTTTTTTTCTTGTATGGACATAATATAGGACTACTTGTAGAAATTTTAAGCTTGAAAAGCTTGTCCTTTATAGCTTACTTTCAAAGTAAAAGTAAAAGAAAAAAAGCATGAAAGAAGGCTTAATGCATCTTACTATCGCGAAAAACAAAAAAAAGTTAAAAATAATTAAACTAATTAAATCAATAATCGAAAAATTAAAAATGATAAATAAAGGGTATTAAGATGGGTGAAAATGTCGGTCGGTAAAAACTTTTGAGTGAATGGTCCATTTCAAACATTTTTTTTGTTTGTTCGAATGATCTCGATGACGCCACCTCGTTCCCATAGTCATTTAATCCTTTCTCTCTCTCTCTCTTTTTTTTTTTTTGATTTAACAATTTTTCGTCTATTCAATTCTAAACAGTTCGAAAAACTTCCCATTAGCATCTACGTGGAAATTCAAGGAAAGTATAAATCTTGAACTTAGAGACGAATTTGATTCAAATAAACTTTGTAGGAAAATGCTTTTGAAGAAGAGCATGTATAGACTTTTTTTTTTATTTTAACAATTTCTCATACGATTTTGAACAGTTCAAATCCCTTATCATTAGCGCCTATAACGAAACTGAAGAAGTAATACAGATTACGAACTTAAAGGTGAATTTACTTCAAACAACTTCTGTTGGAAATAGCTCCGCGTAAAATAGTAAGTGAAGACTAAAAGTGGGTGCCGATTTCGGAAAGTATCATTGCGTTTGGCCAAAAGCCCCAAAAGATTGTAGTTTGACTATGATTTTTAGTGCTGCAATCAAGTTTATTCAGTAATGTACTGGTTTCTTGATTGATTTGACGTTTATTTTCTTTTTTACATTATTGATATCTACGCGAAAAAGACAAATTTTATATACAGGAAACATGCGATATTAAAAACCGAAGAAAGAAAAAGAGTCTTCAAAAAGTTAGTAAACATGATACAGTCAAACCTTCCTTAACGAACACTCCCATATAGCGGATACTCCCCGTTAGCGGACAGTTTCTGAATCTCCAGTCCCTCGAGAGCGTATAATTTATTTCACTCCTCGTTAGCTGACACTCCCATTAGCGGACAGTAAATCAGCCAAGTTTCGTTTTATTTTTCTGTGTCTCGTAAGATTTTGCTCAGCACTGCTTTTGTGGCAAGCATTTTTTCTACTCCTTTACGATGTTCTGGGACTAACCAGTACCGATAAGAGAATTAACACCCTTTTTTCTCCGAAAACAGGAGCCTTTTTAGTCGAAGCTTATGAAAGTTTTGTTTCCATTTCAAACAAGAAATTCCAACAAAAAACAGAAAAAAAAAATCTCTCTTTTTACACAGTACCTTGCTTTATCATTTTGCATGGGAGAGGAATTCATTAAAAAAAATACTCTCGCGCAACTTAACGGTATCCCCAACCCCTCCTACTAGATTTTGGGAGACGCGTGTCGACGCCGTGCGCTTTCTTTCCAGACGCTGAAGAGGAATCGGCACGGTATTGCCAAATAAAGTGAAAAGTAGCCGATTGGGCTACATTTTGCTACCATTTAAAAGAAAAAGTTGCTGAAAATCAACGACATTGAAAATAGACATAGGGGAAATAATTCACGCAAATGCTTTTCCATTTTATTTTCCCGAAAGATTCAGCGGATTATTTACTTACTGGGTAAATTCAGTTATATTCGCACTACTCAATTAGAATTATACACTGTAGGTGTAGGTTTAAAATACAAAATTAAAATGTCATTGTAAATTCAGACTCCCAAATAGCGGACACTCCCCGTTAATGGACAAAAACTTTGGTCCTGACGGTGTCCGCTTTTAGGAGGTTTGACTGTATATACATATTTTTTCAAGTGGGCAGTTTTCAAAAGCGGATACTTTGAACTCTATGCAATGTAATCCAGATACAATTTACCAATGAAATGCTATCGAACAATGAGGAGTGGTAAGAATACAAGAGAGTGAACGTAATAACTGAGGAAATTATTCAAATCGTTGATGAAAAAAAAATAGCAGATAAAGATGCTGCTTTAAATAACGATGAAAACTGATAAATTTGTTGACGCAAGAGACATTAAAATTCACTGCTATTCAAAGATTCAGCTAAAAGATATTAAACAACCTGGGAGTTTAAATTTCGGGAACACTTTTTTGCGCGTTTTTGAGTCAAGGAAATTTTGCTTCTTTTAGGGGGGGAGGGGTGGCATATTTTAAGGTTGCCCAGGAGCGGCATGGAGCTGAATTCGGCCCTGATCAAAGTATATAATTCTTGCATAACTGCAATATGAATACTCGCATAATTTCAAGTCCTTTTCAGAATTTTCTACCCATCGAAGGTATTAATTTCTGTGCGCATGTGTGTGTATCCCTATCTTCTTCGCACAGGTCAATACTGGTACCGTTGGATACGGTACATCCAGGGGTGGCCATTCCGCCTTGCTTCACCCCTTTAAACCTTAAGTAGTCGGACATCTAGTCCTGAGAACATCTTGAGGATATCCAGGGATGTCCTGACATCCCTGGACGGTTAAGATATCCAGGGGTGAAAAGTATTAAAATCACCAATTGTACCCGCCGCAGACGGCACTGAGCCACTGTAGGAGGCGAATGGAGCTTGGCAAGCGAAAACGGAAGGTGGGAGACCCCTTATATTGTGATATTTTAAGATTTAACAGAAAGTTTCATTATTATAAAATGATATAGTTTTCGCAATTAACGTTTTAAATAGTAATTGGGCTGTACTGAGGTTCAGTACAGTACTTACTTGATAAATATTAGCCATGTTTTGGTTTTAAAATGCAATACAAGTTGTAAACTGCACGCAGAGCAAAATGGATGACGCAAAAATAATACTTAATTTCTTTTACGTATACATTCATTAATAAAATTGCTTATTTGTTGTACTCATTAATTCACTTACATTCCTTCAGTTGATAATTCATTTGTTTATCCATTAATTCACCGATTTTCATATTAACTCCCTATTTCATTCCATCATTTTTTTTTGCATACAACTTATTAATGATTTTTTTTTCGGTTACTCTTCCACTATTTAGTTAGCGAATCATATATTCGCTAATTGATTAATTTACTCATTCATTTGATAAACACATTTTTAAATAATAAAATCATGAGAAAAATGTTTTATTTTTCAATTTGCCCCATGCATTTTTAAAACGAAAGTTTTCCGCTTTTTTCAAGGTACAAATTTACTGTCAAAAATGAAAAATAATATTTCAATGCAAGTTTCATAACAATTTTTTTTTCTTTATTAACTGTAATGTTCAGAAATTTTCCCAATTTGCTTATTCTTCTACTATGATAAAAAAAAAGAGTTCCATTCTTCTTAACCATTCTACTCTTCGGATTTAAGAAATCCGATAAGTTTGTCTTTGAGTAGAAATCGAGTGTTTAATGTCATGAGTATATGGTGCTGCCTTTACGATCGTTTTGCTTCTAAATCAAAAAGTGACCTGTGGTTTTTTTAATGACTATTAATTAATATTAATTACATGTGAGTAAGAATAATTTGGTGGGTCACTCATGAGTTTAAAGAGGCGATTTGAAAACATGGTATTGACGGCCTCAAAGTTGATGATTTTGTAATTGATGAAGGTAAAGTTTCAAAGTCAATTACTCTTTTCGCAACGAGTTGATAACTTTGAGACTCAGCTACAGATATACTACATACAGTGCAGTTTTGGATCCAGGTTGCAAATCCATGGAACTTTATCAACATTTTTAATTTAACAATCTCAACGTTAATAATGCAAAAAAAGGATTAATCACTCTATAAGCCATGAGTCAGTAACTTTGAAAAACAACTGTAATTATAGTCCGTCTTTAATAATCATGCTTAATTAAAAGGCCTCAAATTTTCTTATTTTGAAATAAAAGATGAAGCTTCAACATCAATTACTCTGCGAGCCGTAACTCAAAAACTTGGAGACACAGAAGCAATTCTAATTCTCTAAGAGATAAATGAAGCTTTGTACCCAACTTACATACTTACAAAGTAATTTAACCCATTCTTTGCCCCGGCCGATACAGGATCGGCCGCGCAGTTTGTGTTAATACTGCCCCCGCCGATTCAGGCTCGTCGCAAGAAAATGGTTCCTAACTGCCTTCGACGAACCTGTGTCGTCACGGCGTTTCTAGCAGTTTTTGCCTCGGCCGAATATGTGTCGGCGATCCTTCCAGGGGCAGAACCCTGTTATTGCGCTTCTCTGTTGGGTTCTGGTGCTTTTAGAGGAGCATTAATCAAGCTCTTTTCCTTAGACAAAAGGGATGTAACTTACAGTATTTCCCGAAATTTGTTGTAATTTATTTTATTTTACTAAGATATTAACTTTACAATAACCTTTCAAGTACTCCTGGATAGGACACGTATAATGCTTCAAATAATCAGGCATTATATTTTTATCTTTTCGTGGAAGCTTTGTTTCTTAGCATTCTGGCATTCGAACTCCTGATGAACAAGTGTGAAAACATTTCCTTACACATTTAACAATATTTCTATGCCTGAATAAAGCAAATAAACAGATTTTTTTCTTGTTATCAAAAATCCACCTTCTTACACAAGCAACCTTCACTAAATTGTTCAAAATCCTCAAATTTTATAATTTATTTTACACAATATTTTTTTTTAATTATCTTGCACATCTTAATTTTGTACGAGTATGTTTTTTCTAATTATAATGTGTTTACTACGCTTTTTATTTATTTGTATACTATTATTACTTTTTATTATTTTTTTATTCTTAAATCGTGATATTTTCAAACTTAATTTTAACTTTTTATATTCACGGCATCCTTTGATGGATTTTTAGTGATACAGTTTTGTATATTTTTAATTTCACAAACAAAAATTATGACGACCGCATTGATTATGCGTAATAGTTGACCATGCAAAACATGAAATATATATTACAGTACAAATGAAATGATAATATCTTGAGTTCTTTTTGCTTTACTCATACGAAACGAAACATTCCTTTTCTCCTATTCTTTTTCAGATTTTATTTATTGTTTTGAAATAGCTATAATGTTTTAATTGCACCTTCTTTTATGATATTTTAAAAGTAGAAATAAAATATTTGGTTTCTATTCAATAATCAAGTTGCCTTAATTAGTAAATAATCCTATGAAACTAACGAAAATTTATCCAAATATGTTTTAAAATTAGAAAAACAATCCGATTCGATTTCAAGCAAGATTTTCTTTTTTTTTCTTCTGAAGACATGTTTTCAAATTCAAGCAGTAAAGCTTGCTTTGAAATTCCTTTCTGATTCAAACTGTTTTGTTGTAAGAAAATAATGTGGAAGGGTTGACCGCAAGACACCAAGGGGGACATCTCCTTAGGGAATCCGCCCAGGCAGTCTCTGTTATTCCTCTCTCAGCTGGGGGCTTTTAGTTCCATGCACAAAAGTATCCTTTGGGGAAATAGGGGATTAGCCGCAAGTTTTGATCTTTTGTAATCATTTATCTTTAAAATACTTCCCACGCTTGAGCAACTGATATCTGGACACTCAGAACAGGGTCTGCACTCAGAAGGGATTTAAAAGTCATCGCAATTACGATAAAAGAACCGAAAAGCAAAGAGATGTCTCTGTGTTTATTGGTCGTTTTGAAGGGTCACAATGTATCAAAAGGCACCGAAGACTACTTTTTATCTGCTTAGAAAATCATTCCCACAGTTAAAGCGTTTTTGTCTATTCAAATCACAGGTTGGATCGATCAGTCAATTGTTTGAAGAATGTTTTGTTGAGCCATTTTGAAAGGTATATCATCTTACATTTAACAGTTTTGATTTTTTAAGTGTATAAAAAGAAAAGAATGATATACTGAGATAAAAGCAAAAAGAAAAATAAATCAATAAAATAATTAGTGTTATAAAAATAATTGCTTTTCGTCCTATCCTCTATTGTTTATTATTTTCCCGTTATGTACTGTGTAAATTTAATGAATATTTCAGCACATATTAGCAACCTTGTATTTTATTGCACTATTTAATTCAGTGCCAAAAAACTAATAAAGCGAAGCGATTTTCGAATGCAAGCTGAACAGAAAAAACAACATTAAAATCCCGAGAGCAAAATGGGGAAAAAAGCGCTATTACAACGTAGCAAAAAGCGACTCCGTTCGTTATCTGCGGCATGCGCGTTAAGGGGTTTCGGGCTGATTATGTAATGGGGAAGCTTTGTACCCAACTTACATACTTACAAAGTAATTTAAATATGTGTTTATACTTATCACCATGAGATTGATGGACTTTATAACAATCAAAGACCAATGCTACATTTTTGAAAGAGGATTGTAATTGGGGTAAGGATTGGGCAAATAATTACAGCAGAAGTTTGCACATACAGTGTTACTAAGTAATAAACTTTTTTTTTTTGAAAAAAGGAAATATACTGAAGCTCTAAAATTACGTTAAGAAAAAGCACTATTTTGCAAAACCTCATAGACTTGTGCTTTGAGGTTACAAGGAACAATACAAAAATATGCGATCCCATGGTTGTGAAGATATTTAGCAGCTTTCCTAATTCATAATGCACTCAGACAATTAATCTCAGTTCACTTCTATTTTATTTCGGGGGAAAAAAGCTCAAAATCACTAGAATTTTATTTTTAATAGAAAGAGTTTACCACTCTAAAATAAACTATTATCAACCATCATTTCCTTTGCTAAAATTCATTTCAAAAATTACAAATTTGAGCCAATTTAACTATGCAAGTTGACTAGATATAATGGGTTTTTAACCTAAACCTAAAAATACACTGCATGTCGTATAAATAATTATAGCTGTTACTCAAAGTTACTGATTCATGGCTTGTGGAGTATTTTTGTTCAAAACTCCCGACTGTTTGGCTAATACCGGACGTATGGTAAACCCACTAAACATACCACTGAGGTAAGAAAAATTTTGCATTTTGTAAAGATATGAGTCGCTGATCCCACCCCGTTTTAATATTTTATCATTATTAATTTGTTTTCTATACCCAACAAAACAGGGTGTTATGTAAAACCATGCATATAAATACTCAAGTACTAGGTTTTTGGTAAAAGCACACTTCTAGATACCACGCCCAATGACATGAGTTTCTTCTTTTGTTTTTGTTTGAAAGTGAGAAGATTAAATTTCAAGCTGGGGTGCTAAGGACGCGTCCCATGAGTTGTAACAAAGTAATTTTCAATGAGAAAAAAGAATAACACTTTATGATTTATTACATTTCTTCACAAAAATATTTAAACTCATGATTTTTTTTTAAAATGTTTTCCCCTATTTTACCTTGTTTTCACTGTTATTCTTTCAGTCACTTGTTTCGTAAAGAAAAATGTAGAAATCGTTATGTGTGAAGTAGAGTAGTAGTTAATATTGTCATTTAATATTCGTGAACATTAAGTTAAATTATTCAATAACAAAATAATGTGCGTTGCAATAAAATTAAAAAACAACTCAACTATACTTTTAGAGTACCGTAAATGCGGGCTACTTTGGTCAAAATTGAGAAAGAGATACATTATTCCCTGACAACCTTTAGGAGGTAATGCTTGAACTAATTTCAACGGAATCCGCTTGAGAGGAGCCTCCAGCATGTAGTGATGTACACCAAGAAGTTCGATAGCTCCTCTTAAAAAGAAAAAATAAAGGTTTAGTTTTCCTTGTGCTAACATGTGTCTTTATACAGGGATGTACATCTTAAGATCAAGGGCACCCCCGTAAATATCGCAACGACTTCCCCCCCCCCCCCCCCAAGTGCAAGAGCCCTCCCCTAAAAAGATAAAACATTCCTCAAAACCCCTAAAAATTTCAAGGACACAGTCTGCGGCATTAGTCCTCCCTAGAGGTTGGCATCTCTTCTTTATGACCTAACAAACTTTTAAACGCAAAGACAATTCAAAGTCTACTAAGAGTTTGTTATTAATTGTTTATAATTACTGTTTAATAATTTATGAAACAGTATATATTTTCTTCTCATTTCCGTTAGGGTTTCGTGATTACAAAACATCATCTAAACCTAAAAAGTACAACATACTTTGACTCAGCATAAAACTTGAAAAATTCCGTCTGAGGGGTTCGGAAACGAAAAGAAAAACTTGAAGAACTCTAATAAGAAAAGCGCAAGAAAAAAACTGGGAACTCTCATCAATGGATAAAAAGAGCGATTGCAGCCTCAAATCATCAGGCCACAGCGACATGGTTTTTATGTGGAAGATGAAGAGAAATTGAAAGTTGTAAGAGGTTCAAAAGAAGTCAATCCAGTTGCATCCAATTCTTTCAAATTTTGTTGATTCGTTAGAAAGTTTAAAGAATTTTGTTGTTGCAGAATGAAATGGGCTGAGCTCAGTTTTTCAGTTATACCTGTTGTGGTGAAAGAAGGAGTTACTGTTGAGTGCTTAGAGTAACTGGATCCTATGTTTTTCAGATTGGTCTTGTTAGTTAAATTATTCAACCTCAAAAAGTCATGAAACAATGCCTGTTTTCTGTCGACAGTTTGTGAGACAATCTGCATACAAACTTCCTTAAAACAAATGTGCGACTCAAACTTTTTTTTTTATTATTAATGGAATTTCGTAAGGCCACAAGTCTTTCTTAAGCTCTGTTTAGTTATAAAATAATCTAAATAGAGAAAACCACTTTGGACCTAAGTAACCCAAACGAAATGGTAACAGTGGTCCAAATAAAAAACAATCAAAAAGGGTAATTGCGCATTGAAACAAACTGAGAGCGATTCAAAAATTTAATTAAGAGCCTCTAATTGTGTAAAATAAGTTTCCACAGATTAGTAAAGGAATATATACAAAAGTTTTGGAGTAAGAGGAAAAAAGTTCCTAAATGAGGACCATAGTAGCCTATATGTCAGTACTCAAGTAATTCAAGTAGTTAATAAAAAACGTTTGCAGCTTAGCAGTAAAATAGTATTACAGTGAAACCACTCCGAGCGGCCACCTATCATAAGCGGCCTCTCCTCTAAACGGCCACTTTTTTTCGAAATGGTCCATGAACTTAAATGTTGAAAACACCCCTAGCAACGGTCACCCAAACCTTCTGAACGGCCGCCGAGTGGATGCGTTCACTCCGTTTTTCAGGAAAATCTGTTCACTTTCTGTGTCTAATCCGCAGCTTTTCAGTTCAAAGAAGAGAATTTGTATTGGTCTTTAACGAATTCTGAAAATTTTGGTGTAAAAATGTCATGTATGTTTACTTTATTAGTTGGGCAGTGTGTACGTGTAATCTGGGTTGCAAACAAAACTGTCGGAGACCATTTTATGAATCTCGAAATACGTATTGAAATTCTGAGCGATGTGAAAGTGGAAAATCGGCGAGAGAATTATAAGAGTACGGATTCGAATTCTTTCTAGCACGAAACAGCAGTGGAGAGAGCTTTGATAATTACACTGCCGACTGAGAGAAACGTCTTCCGGTTAACGAGTCAGCGAAAATAAGTGTTTTTCAATCAAATCTAATATTAGTTCGGGATTGGTTTAAATTAATCAGTTCGCTGTGTGTAATTATCGTCTTTTGAGCAAATACATTTTTATGCCTTCCAGGCACCAATTCGACTTCTGACAATCAATTTGCGTTTTGTAATCATAAGCAAATTAAACTTTCAACTGAAATCCTTTTTGGGGATAATAAATAAAGTCATCAGAAATTCAGAGGCAATGACAAATAAATTGGTTAGAGCAATTTATTTATCATTTTGAGATGCAACAAGCAACAACTTTCATTTTATTTTAAAAACAATTGTTGGAGAAAATAAAAAACGTAAATCACAAATTGTATCCTTTCTTCGCAAAAATATATAATAATTAAATAATGTACTATTTTCCTTTTAGAACGGTCTCAAACTTCATTCTGCATATCAGACTTGCTCTTTTGTATACTTTAGAATTATATTGCGACTCTAACGAAAACCCTTTAAAGCGGCCACCCCCTCAACGGCCGAAATTTTGCGGAACGGAGGGGTGGCCGCTCAGAGAGGTTTCACTGTAAATGTAAACCCTTATTTTTATTATAAACCAGCTTTGTACAGTCTGCCTCGAAAATAAGAGTTACGTCAAGTGACGCCTGTTCAGCAATTAGGCTTAAATAATAGAAAAACAAATGCTGTAAAATTTCCAGTCAAAATAATGATTCTTAAATTTTGTTAACAGCAAATCTAAATGTCCCAAATAAATGAAATCCAACACTCCATTAATACAACAAAAAACTTTTGCTGGCTATCTTCTACTGGCAGCACAAAAAAAGGGGGGGGGGCGAGAAAATAATCTAAAGGGGAAAAGTGTACCTGAAAGCAAAAGCAAGATTTTTTCACATTCGAGGAAAAAAAGAGGCAACACATCAAAATGATTTTATTCACGTTAATTATGTACCTCATAGCCGGATTGACGTAAATCCGAAAATTGCGATTTTATGTTCATTAGTGCATTGTATATAAAGTTAATTTTCTTCGAGCCATGTGAACTTAATCATCGAACCCTGTGAAAAAAATCCTTTTCAATTTTTTGCCGGGCTCAAAAAAGCGCGCGACTCATCCTTTGCACGCGCCGCCAGAAAAAAAGTTTTTCCTCTCTCCTGTAAAATTATCATATTGTGACTTACGTCCTTCTGATTCTGATTTACAGAATTTAAACTGAGCTCGTTGGCAAACGATAAATTTTCGATTTGATATTGATGTTCCATTAAGCTTAAAAATGTTGATTTTTTTTTCCGGTGATTTTAGTCTTCACTTTTTTTTTTTTTTTTTGAAATTCGAAGGAAGTAAATCAACTTTAGGGGAAAACTTTCGAGCTTTCGAATGAAACTTTAATCAAGAAAATAGGATCATTATTTCGGGTAGATAGAGCCATTTATTGCCTTTTTCGGATCCGGAAATTTAAAGTCAAACAGTGCGGTTCTTTTTTTAGTGCTTGAACCCTCCCTCCCCACCCTCTAAATTCCTTCTCGGGTGCCCAAGTACCTCCCTTCCAAATTTGGTCCAGATCCGAATAGACTGTAGAAATAACTCAATTGTTACACCATTCTTTTACGGAGGCCGCGTGACGCAAGCCAAAATTTTCTCCTGAATAAATAAGAAATATTTTAAAATTATGACATTAAAATAAAGACGTCCTGGAATATTGTCTGCAGAACCTATAAATCTTCTTTTGAAAAAAAAGACAGCAGTTGCCATTCAGGGGAACGTATTAATCAACAGATTAGTCTGAGGGAAAAACCCTAATTAGCGTGAAAACAAGTTAGTAAAAACCACAGATTGAGAATAATGATACATAAATAAAATCAGCGGCTCCAATTAAAAGTTGTTAGAATAAAGACAAGTTCCTGAAAAATCTCCTCAGAACGAGGACAATAGTTCCTAAAACTCTCCTCTAGAAGAAGAAAAAACTTATCTGAAAGTCATTATTGGAATAAGGCAGTTCGGTCTGTATTAACTCCTGATTGAATAAAAGTAAGTTTTCCCAATAACGTCATCCATTGCTCCAAAAACAAATCTGGATTGGAAGAATATGTAAAAAAAATAACATTCAGAATAAAGAAAAATACCGAAATACCATCAACAGTATAAAAATGAAAAAAAAAAAAAAAAAACCTGTGACCCTCTTCCTCCAATCAACTCTAATTTGAATTCTGAAACTTTGAATTCAAATTATGTTTTTCGCAATCACGAGTTGCGACAAGACCCTACTCATTAGAGTTATTGTTTCTAGAAATTGATCCCCCCCCCCCCACAGCATGTCCCTCCTCCTGGGTGGTTATGGAAGTATGTATAGTTGTGTGTGTGCAGGCTTACGTGTGTGCACGTAGGCCTGTGTATGTGTGTAAAGACGCGCGCGTGTAGGGGAGGGTGTATGAGCATGCGTGTGTAGGACATGGACGCCACCGCCCAGCAGAAGTGGATTCCGGGGGACAGTGCTCAGGACCAGAGCAGCCGTGCCGCCGCCGCGCCGGTGGGTGGTGGTGCTGCTGGTCCAAGCTGAAAAAGGAACCACAACGTCAGGGACTGTCAAATGAGAACAATAAGCAATCATTGTTGCTCAAAAAAAAAAAAAAAAAACAGGATTAAAAAAACAGCACTGAAAAATTCTCTTTTGAACAAGGACAATAGTCCCCAAAACTCATCATTGGAATAAAGACGCCAATCAAAACAGTAAAATTTAGGCCCTAATTAGATTAAATACAATACATAAAAAAATTTCAATAATAAATTCAAGATAAAATTTTCAGTCAACTCTCTAGGCTGCAGAATCAAATGAATAGACGTTAATAGAAAAAAAAAATATATTAATTTGAACTTTTGGCATCTTGAATTTAAATTATGTTTTTTTGCAGTAACGAGCGTGTGTGTATGTATGCGCGTGTTTATGTAGGCACATGTGTGTTTGTGTAGGCGCATGTGTGTGGATGCGTGTGTGTGAGTATACGTATGCATGTGTGTGAGTGTTGTGTATACAGTGTTGCGCGTGTACGCGAGTGTGCATGTAGGTTGAAATCCTTTTTTGGAGCTATTTACAGCCGAATAAGCTATATATACAGCCTATTTACAGCACAACTAACAGCCGAACAACCACCCATTTCACTCAATTAAACACATGCCAAAGAAATGTAAACAACAGCAGCAATGCTATCGCTACGGATCAAGTTTGCTTCAAAATGGCGGATACGTCGGCTCCTTTACTATAGGGGTCTTAGCTGAAGGTACCTCTAAAGCACTCCAACCAACTGTTCGGTTTTCAGAGAAGGCAGCTGTAATGCGAACTAAGCCTTGGCAGCATCACCGATAACATTTTGCACTATAATTTTAACGAGTACGAAATTATTCTAACCCCTATTTGAGAAGTGGTAGTTGACCACACATAACTCTAAAAATCAGAGTCCCCAGAAGCATTAAATATGATTATAGCGAGCATACCCCCCCCCCCCCACCCCGCCCGCCAATAAGGGAATCCATTATTTCAGAAAGAGCATACCTCCCATTTTTTGCAAAATCCAAATATGTCATTAAACTTGTGGTTAAACAGTTTAAAATAAAATGTCTTACTTTATTTTTATTTTCATCACTATAAACTATACTTTAAGGTTATTGACTGCAATAAGGGCATAAGTCCAAACTTAAAAAAATATGTATTAAATTTTAGAGACAAAATAAACCGTAATTCAAAGTGAAGTAATGATCCTACTTATGACTAGATTAGCCATAAAAAATCATGTTAGAATTCAGTTTATTTTTGAAAGAATTCATCACTTTGTATTGAATCAGTCAGACATCCGACAAAGGCTTTTGTCGGATGTCTTTTCATCCATAAGCTCATTATTTTTTGCATTGAAAAAGGCGTTCCCTGTAACGCCGAAACACGTGTCTGGGGTAATTTGCAAATTTGTGCTTCATCTAACGTTGTTTTGTCTTACTTTACTGTTCAGCACAAATGTATTTATTTATCTCAATGCTACACATATTTGTCAAATCAGAGAAACACTTATCATAAAAATATAGGCCATTTTCTTTTCTATCTAAAGGTTTTTAAATGATTTTGATACATTCATAAATAAGAAAGTTCTATGAGTTTTTGTAAAGCGCTATTTTCGTGAAAAGTTGACCCCGCAGCTATTGAAAAGTGGTTGCCAAAAAAATTCTGAAGGTTTAAAAACTTTTAAACCACCGTTTCAGACTCCGAATATAACAGTCAAATAGGCAAAAAAATTTAAAAATCAAAAATAGTGAGCAAAATATTTTTCTTTTCCTGCATGATTTCACATAGATTGACCCTTGTGACTGTTAAATTAAATAACCACCATCAAGCCTATGAAGTGGAAAGAAGATACTTTTATTCAAAGGAACGACAACTTTTCAACAAAATGAAACGTAAATTTTAAAATTTCATTTGTGACAATAATACATTTCAAAATATTGCTGTATTTTAAGTGTAGACCTTGTATTCGGCGAAAATTGATTAAAAAAATCAAAACTTTGTTTTGTGTTTTGTTGTACTTCAAACATTTTTCTTCATAACTCAAAAAACCGCATAGCGATTGAGCATTGTTTTACCAAGGTTACGATTGCTTAAAGTTTGCACAAAAAACGATTTTTCATGAGATACTCCCATCAAACTCGGCTGTTCAGATGCAGACAAAGCAGGAAAAGTCAAATTTTAATAATCTCTCCTATTATTTTAATTAAAATATTATTATAAATCTTGTTCTTGTAACGAAACACGCTTCAATGGCAAATAAAAACACCGAAAAAGAGATTTCGCAAACTAAATTTTTAAGATAAGTGCAAAATTATACTTTAATTACATTTTACTCGAAACGAAATTCTCTATTTTCATACATACAAAATGCTTCATGTGACACAATTTTCGCTCAAAGTACACGAAATCCAATATTTATCCACATGTTTTACCAAATAATAAAACTTGGTATGCATTATAGAATCTAATTTCAAGAAGGTTTTTTAAAAAAAAACTAAAAATTACTAGCAAGAGAAATTTCGGGGAATTTTTAATGAAGTATTTTTAAAAAACTCTCAAAAATTTTATATTTACGGAATTTACTAATTAATACTAATTTTTCTCTGCAATGATTTATTATGTAATGAAATCAGAAAATTTAGAAAAATTTAAATTGCATGTAACATTTTAAATTTTTCAAAATATTTTTAAATTTTTTAAATTTTGAAATAAGTAAGAGTTGGTTTTTCTTTTTTTTTTTCTTTTTTTTTTTTTGTGTGTGTGATTCTCTATATGTTTATGCTTAAATACATATGCTCACAAAACCTTAAGTCTAGTGTGAAAACTTAAAAAAAAGTAACTTAAAGTCCATCGTCCCCTTGTGAATTAATAATGAAATATGATGTAAGTATTTCTTAATAATCTGGGAGAATTACTATGAATAGGTACAAAAAACAGGGTAATTTGAACTCATACAGTATATAGATAATAAAACGGATAGTCTTTGATGCTGAAATACTCGTAAAATGGTCATGGGTTATGGTATCAGTACTTATATTTTAAAAAGAAGCGATAATCATTGAATAATCATTATGAAGTTTTATTCTCTGACCACTGTGACGAAAAATATTAAATTTTAAATGGAAAAATAAATAAATTCTAAAGGAAAAACAACGGATAGTAAGTGTCAAAAATGTGCACTTCAAAACTATCGTTATCGGAAATGATATCATGGATAGAGGGAAATATATATTTTTATTCTTCAAAACTATTAATATTAGCCCAGTCAATAAAAGTTTCGTGTCGCAACTAAGTTAAGGAAAGCTGAATTTTTGAAGAATGTTAGCACATAAAGTAAACCCTAAAAAAACACAAAGTCCCGACCCACCCCAACACCACCGAGACACTCCTCAAGGCCAAACAACCTCTCCGAATTAAAGTGTATGAGTCACGCGAAGAAGACGTGTTAGTGCTTTCCCCAAACCTTCTGGGGGAGTGTTTTCAATCTCTCACATTGTTGAATTTGCTGAAAGTAACGGTCGCTATGCTTTGTCCCCGCCATTTACTCTTGGGATTATGACTTTACTTTGTGAATTGTTTTTGTTGATTCGCATATTTTATTTGTTTAGTGGTTAAGTTTCGCTTATTATAGTTATTTCTTTTGTTATTTTGTATAAGTGTATCAATCATGCCGTTCAGATACTGTGTGCCTGGATTTCAGTGCAATTACGACAGCACCTATAAAATGTAAACTTTTTTAATTCTCGGCCAATGTAGAGATGTGCAAAAGATGGATTAAATCTATTACACGCAAGGATTTTGCACCAACTAAGTCATCTCGGGTGAGTTCTTAACATTTTTCCCCATTAAAAACTAATGTTCACAAATTAATTCTGTTGTTGTTTCTCAAAAATAAGACTGGTACATTGAATAACAAATGTCAAAAATTACTTTTAGCAAAATGATTTTTTTAGCAGTTTTTAAAATGCTGAATAATCATAAACCGTATACAGTAACGTGAATAACCAGGAAGTAAATCATTATTCCGCTTTCCCCTCCCCAATTACAGTCACTGGTAAAATAGTATCAGGTTCAGTATACCTTATACCTATTTTATTCATTAGTATTTTTGTTCCTTTGTGTGGTTGTATCCTAAATATAAAATATTTTTCACATTCAATGAGACAGAAATATTTAAAATACGTTTCGTGAAAATTAAATTTTTGTTTAATTCCGTATTTTACGCATTCATTTTTTTAAATTATTTTCCTCGTCACAACAAATATCTGTTGAAAGTGAATTTAAATTCTTAATTCAAAACAATAATTTAACAATATGTAATCATTTATATTATTATTAAAATGTTTAAATTTTCTGCATTAATTTGTTAATATGGAAAAAACCCTGGTGGGCAAGCTTTTGACAGTTTTAATTTTAGCCATGTTAGGTTTAATATTTACCATGTTAAGTCAAAAACCCCGTGTCAAAAAATAAACACCTTTACAATCATCATAAAAGTTTGAATAAATAATAATAAATTTTATAAATTCTAAATTATCTAATGTTTTAGTTTTTGGAAGTACCCACTACCGATGTTGCAATAGTTCCTACTAAATATAGCAATAGTTCCTACTATATATAGGGCAGCAAATTCTGTACTTTAAATAGAGGTTTTTTTTTTTTTTTAAGAACCTAAAAATGGAAATGAGTCACTTTCATAAAAGCAGCCATTTTGAGCTTATAAAAATCAGAAAAGTTAAAGTGAATGGAATCAAATGAAACATTTTACAGAGATAGACATATGTAAGGGCTTTTTATGTGAAAAAAATATTGGTCATGAAAAATATTCAAAATTCTTAAATACATAAATTATTTACAAAATTTAAAAAGTAAGGGAATGAAATATTAGCAGAATGAAGCATATTCGAACATTAAAATTTACAACTTCATTAAATAACAATATATATATATATATATATATATATATATATATATATATATATATATATATATATATATATATATATATATATATATATATATATATATATATATATATATATATATATATATATATATATATATATAATGCATCTTACAATAATAATAATAATTACTGAAGTTGATTGTTCTGGGGAAAAACTGTCTGGCACGATTGTTGCACGCTGTTGAATGAACGCAAGTTCCAAACATTATTAAAGTAAACTAGTTCACAGATTTAATTTTAATGTACTTAATGTTATAAGCAGGGTTCGTTGAATTAAATCAGCTTTTTTTAAATCATGTTTAAAATCATGATTTAAATCAAATGATTATTTTTTAAATCAATTGATTTGAATCTAGTGATTTTTTTTAACAAAGTCATTGATTGAAATGAGTTTATTTTACATAAATTAATTTTGCATTTTTGAAATATGTTACTCTAAATTTAATTATACTGCATTACATAATTTTTATTAAACTAGCAAAATTATATATATATCCCTCTTTCTGTGTGTGTAACAGATTTTCAGACTTTGGCAATATTGTTTTTACTTCAAAATTACTTCAGAACAAGGTAAAAAAAATTGCAGTTTTTCTTATACATCATGACTAATATAATATAGAAAAATAATTGTCGAACATACTGTTTTACACTAGAAATTTACAGGATGATGGAAACCTTATCTTTAAGCATATCATAAAGCATCACATCTTATCTAAACATAACAATATATTTATAAATCTTAAAAATTTATTATTTAAAAATCTTATCCCAAAATTATAGGAGTTAGCCGAATTGATTCCATTAGTTCAGATTGCTTTCTTATCAAAGTTTTTTGCCCTCTTCATTCCAACTGAACAATTGAATTCATTTCAGAAATTATGTTGACTCAGGGCTGATAAACATAGAAAACTGCCAAATTAAAAAAAAAAAAAATCTTCTAAAAAGTATGGAAATAATAATTTTAGGAAATAGTAGGTACTTCTGCTTCCCAGAATTATAGTTAAAAAAATGGTGGTTGTAGCTAAGGGGTGAGGGTGTTAATGTAAAATTTAATTTGAATCATGCTTTGTTTTAAAAGCAGAAGCAGTCAACTTATACCTATTATTAAAAAATAGCTACTGCCATGAAATGAAAATAGCTAAAAAAGTGTTTTTCCTTACGTTTTCTCAGAATATTTTTTTTATTTTTTATTCTCACTTAAGTATTAGTCAGAAAAATCTCCAGATTTTTACTGGTGTTGATCCTTTTTGATCTAAACTAATGAACTATCAAAATTTGCACTGTTAAATAAAAAAAAGTCAGACACAGATGCACAAGCGATGAATCTTAACTTATTAAAGTTTAATTATGTTATGAAATGTCTTTTTTAAATATATAATAGATATTTTGAATAATTTATTTTTTTCTTTATATTTTATTTGTGCATTTATTTGTTGATATAGTGAAATGGATTTTATTTTAGGGATATTTTGATGTGCCAAAAGGGAATAAATGAGTTATATGACTGGAATCTTTGCTTTTTTTTTGTGAACATTAAACACGACTATTAAATTATCCCACGCTGAAAAAAATATTGTTGATAATGTGTTGTAGAGATAATCATACTGAATGCTGAAGACAAACAGAAATACTTTCAATAATTTTTTCAGGAATGTATTCATACTCATTTAATAATTGTAATAGGAATTATTTTGTTTTCACCGAAAGGAAATGCGCGTCACGAGCATCAAAATAAGCATTTCGCTGACAAAAGGAATCTATTTAAACGATGGATTAAGAAAGAAAATCGCATAAAATATCGGTATCTGCATCAAGCTGCATCCAGTCGCATAAGTCTTCTTGGGGAGCCATCTTCCTCCCGCTGTTTGGCCTTGAGTAGAATCTCGGGTGGTGGTGCCCCCCCCCCCCTGCTTTTCTCCCCACCACCTCCGAAACACTGCAAGTGCAGTACTATGATTATGCGCTTTTCATGTAGCAACTAATTAAGAGAAAGCTGATTTTTTGCAGGATGTTAGTACTTAAATTACACACTAAGAAACACAAAGTCCGACCCCCCCCCCCTTGCTCCCTCCCCCAACCCTTCTGAAACATTGCAAGAGCAGTACTAGGATTATACGCTTACATCTCAATAATTAATGATGTTACCGAGGAGTTCCTGTTTTCATTTCATTCCTAGCAATGAGAAAGCAGTGGTGCCCAACTTATTGCCCCCGGGCCACATTCGGCCAGCGAAGCTGATCCATGTCTCCCGCTGTTTTGTGAAATGTTACAACTCGAAGATTACGATTATTGACAATGCTCCAAATTTGGAGTCAAATATTTAGAAATTGGTTTATGAAAAACAGGTTGCATTCAACAAAAGAAGCATTAAAGTAATGATGAGAAAAATTTGTTTGCAATTTTCCTTCCTTTTTCGTATTTTCCCATGTCATTTAAGAAGAGTAAAACATTTTGAAATTTTATATGTGCTCCAGCCCGCGAGAACGATTTTAGTATGATCTGCAGCCCTTATGGGAAGAAAAATTGTGGAGACCACTGTTATAAACAAATTATGTTACAAACAAAACTTATAGATAATAATACAATGATGATCTGCAATAGTCCTTTAGTTGAAATGGAGCATCAACGTAATGACGTTCACTTTAAGGTTTTACAACAAAAGTGCAATATTTTGTTACAAAAGTTTATAGTTCGTTTGTGTTCGCTGGTAGTCTACAGAATGTTTGGTCCAAAAATATTGTTACAGTGCATTCCACAACAGTGCCCACAAGTAGACGTGCATTCGAACCCATCTTTACGACAGCTACAGTTTGTAACACAAGTTTTACAATTGCAAGGTTATTAGTAGGAGAAGTTCATTTGGAGCAGGGGTAATTTGCATAGCCTTAGGCATCAGTCAGTAGCTTGAAGTGTATTGCCAGCCCCATTCTTCTGCTGGAAGTTTAAAACCTAACCAAGTTTGAATAAAAGTTTGTGTATAAGCAAGTAACAGCAAAAATGTCTCTAAAGTCAAATTTTCATTTAGCAAAACTTGCACCAACTTCAGATAGACATCACTCGTCAACATCTTTTTAGGGTTTACCACCAGATTCAAACTTTGTTAGGTTTTTAATTTCCCCCAAAAGAGTCGAGTTGTCAATTTACTTCACGCAACAGACTGATTCCTAAGCTCGTAGCGATTACCTCTGCTCTAAATGAACTTCTCCAATTAATCACTTGTAATTTTAAAAATATTATGAGTTACAAACTGTATTTGTCATAAAGCTAGGTTCGATTGTAATTTAATGTGTAGACACTGTAGTGGAATGCACTGAAACAATACTTTCGGACCAAACCAACGAAATATTAGAAGATGACTCCTTATAAAAGACTAAAATATAATAACTAAAAGTATTATTAAAACATTAAAAATATCTGCTGCGAGGAAATAATCAGTTGAAATACACTACAGTGAAAGCTGATCACTTGCGATGCACCATTTTAGTGTTCAACTTAAACAGGTGGTCAACTTATAGAGGTTAATTTATATGATATAGGACTAATTCTGTACCTGAAAAAAGCAGTCAACTTAGACAGGTGGTTATCTTACAAGGGTGGTCAACTTGACAGGTTTTACTATATTCCTGATTTATTTAATGCACGATTTCAATAATTAGTCAAACATTGATTTATTTTGTAGACTATTGGTGACACAAACGAACTATAAACTTTTGTGACAAAAAATTATACAATGGTGGTAAAACTTAAAGTGAACGTCATTATATTGTTGCTCCATTTCACCTAAATGACTGTCATTACATTATTACCTATAAATTTTGTCCAAACATTTCTTCCCAAGACGAATAGATAAAAAGCGATAATTTGTTTAAATTGTTTTTCTGTATATGATTAAGTTATTAAAATGGTGAAACTGAGCTATATACATAAAAAATGCATGTAATATAAACTGTGGTCCCCAACATTCTCTTCCCGAGGACTGCAGATCATACTAAAATCGTTTTCGCGGGCTAGAGCATATAAAATTTCAAAATATTTTACTATTTTCTAAAAGAGATGGGAAAGTACGGAAAAGGGAAAAAAATGCAAATCAATAATTGTTATCATTACTTGATGCTTATTTTGTTAAATGCATCCTGTTTTTCAGAAACCTATTTCTAAATATTTGGCTCCTAATTTCTAACATTTTCATTAATCGCACTCTTCGAGTTGTAACATTTTAAAACAATGGGCCACACGGATCAGCTTCGAGCGGCCGGATGTATCCTGCGTGCCGTAGGGTGGGCACCACTGGTTTATATTATTGTTAGAATGAAATAAAAAAAGGAACTCCAAGGTAACATCATTAATTTTTGAGTTGTAAGCGTATAATCATAGTACTGCTTTTGCAATCTTTTGGAAGGATTGGGGAGGGAACAAGAGGGGGGGACTAATGTTTTTTAGTGCAGAGTTTCCCAAACTGTGGTCCGCGAACCCCCTGGGGTCTGCGAGATCACGCCAGTTGATCCGCAGTGCTATCCACCTAGAACGTTAAATATAATTGAGATTAAATGAAAAATTATCATAAGCTTTGTGCTACAATATGATTAAGGTGAAAAAACAACGGAAATAAAGCACAAATATTGGAGAAAATACAGCATACAGCTATTTCAAGGCTGCAATGGAGCCCCTTCATCAATGCAAAAAGCTCACGAACACAACCAGAAGTTGCGAGAGAACTGACCAAGCTTTTTGCACTGATGAAGAGGCTCCATTGCAGCCTTGAAATAGCTATATGCTGTATTTGTTCCAATATTTGTGCTTTATTTACGTTGTTTTTTCACCTTAAGGGGGTCCGGGACACATTTTGAAATTTTTTTTATTATGTACTTTAGAGTTTTGAAATTTTTTGAACTGATTCATCATTTATTTAATAAGCAAAATCATAACATAAATATGAAAAAAAATTATTTTTTTATTTAAATTTAATTAGTTTTTTTCAGAAAAATGGGGTTGCTTTAAATTGCTATAACTCAAAATATTGTTGGTCAATTTTCAATTTTTTTCAAAAAAGTATGCACAAATATCTAAGCTTTAATTTTTATTCGGCGATTTTAAAAATATTGATTCAATAAAAAATAAAAAATATTTGAAGAAAAAGTTCGAAAAATTCGAAGATACTTTTTTTTTAAAAAATCATAATTTTTGAAGTAAACGTTTTTTTCAAATTCGCCGAATAAAAATTAAAGTAAATTGCTTGAAAAAGATATGCTCCAAGTTTCATTACCTTATCTCTATCGGTTCCTGACTTATAAGAGTTTGAATGCAAGAAATCGGAAAAATTGCATCATGGAGAAAAACGCGTTTAAAGTATTAAAGTTATGTACACATTCGTTAGATGCATGCAACAAAAATAACTATAACTTTCGTTCTATTTAAGGTAGAAACAAGATTCAAACGTCCTCTTAAGCAGAAAAAAACGGAGCAATTTTTCAAATTATAAAAAAAAATTGCAAAATTTGAGGATTTTTGTGTCCCGGACCCCCTTAATCATATAATTGAGATTGAAGGACGAATAACGATATTTTCTCTTTTTAGTAAATAAAAGTAAGGTTTCAAAGAAATTCTGGAGGGAAGTGTGTGGCGGACGTGCGTAAAGGAGACCCCATAGCACCTACAGCCTTGAAATTTTGTTCAAAATTACTTCAAGCCCCGGGGATGTACACCTGGGGTTTTATTTTTTGAAATTCGAAAAAGGTTTTTAGTGATTAATTTTTTAAGCTCAAATTTCGCGTAAATTGGCTAGTATTGCCTAATAAAGGGGTGAAAAATTACTTGCATATGTTGATATTATATATCGTTGGAAAGGGTAGAATTTTCCGTGTTCTACGCAATTTGTTTTAATGCTCTAACTTAAATACGGCGGGAGTTATTTGTGTTTCTAGCTTGAACTTTTTTAGGCTTAGCTAAGATTTAGAGGCACTACCTTCTTTATTAAAGCTTTCAGTAAAAGGCAAAGGAATAGTCCCACAATTTTCTTTTTCACACCACTGAAAAGAGCGGTTTTTTTTTCTTTTTTCTTTTTTTTTACTCCAGCTGTAACTCGACCTATGGTCGAAAAACTTAGTTTATCTCCAAAGGAAAAAAAAATTACAAGCCGTTAAAATTCAAATTAGAATAATCGCATCTCCATTAAAATTATTGATGTTTTATTTGGCGTTGCCAGGGTTACGTCTTTTCGATTCACATGTTTTTTCTTTCTTATTCACAAACTTTAAGGGTTTCGATTTTAACGAAAAATCTTAGGCTCAACTCAATTCAAGCCCCGAACTAAAGAACAAAATATATTACTAGAGACCACGAATATGAAAGTGATTTTTCAAACGTACAAAACTGCAGTTTTGTAATGGTCAGGAGACCTTTAGCATGTACGGCTCTGCAAGTTGATACAAGTTATTTCGAAATCCGGGGATTAGGTGCTTTTTCATCCGAACATAATGCGTTTTTAATCTGTTTCTTTTAATTTGACGATTTAAATCTTTGCGAATCAAATAAGATTGCGAAGCAATCTTCGGGGGCTGGTGAGCGTTAGCGAGCAGGAGGCAGTGCCCCCTAGTAATTTGAAAAGAAAGCACAGTTATGAAGAATAAAAATGGTCTTGCTTAGTACATGCAAGACGTATGAGCCCTCCCCCCTCCCCTCCCGGAACTCTCAGGAGTAAACACACTACGCATTAATTAATTTTGTGTACATGACGAAGTTCATATTGTTACAAAACTATATTAAGTAAAATGCAATCATTGAGGGACATTTTTACAGCTGGGGTTTTATGCTTCGGCTAAAACTTTTGCTCCAAAATTTTCAAGACTCATGTTGTAGAAATTTGGGGATAATATTTTTATTCCTAGTTGAATTTCAAAGATAATTTAACTTCCATTACTCAAAATAATAATGTAAGAAATGAAAACCAGACAAGAGCTCAGAACAATGAGTTCATCAATTTAAAAGAAAAAAATTTAAATATATATTAGAAAAAAATAGATTTAACTGTGTCAATTTTTTTTTGCGCGCTCTGGGGGGGGGGGGTCCGCGAAGTGCGTAATTTTTCCGTAGGGGGTCCGCGGAGGCCTGAAGTTTGGGGACCTTTGTTTTAGTGCATAGTTTAAGTACCAACATCCTGCAAAAAAAAAACAGCTTTCCCGTTATTTTTTGGGACACGAAAATGTTATAATCATTACACTGCTCTTGAAATGTTTCGGAGGGGTTGGGGAGGAAAGCAAGAGGGGTGGGGGTCTGGACTTTTTAGTGTAAACTTGGTGTAGGAACATCCTGCAAAAATTCAGGTTTCCTTAAATTAGTTGCGACAAAGCCTATTTTTTACCTTCCATTGACTAGACCATCTAGTTGACGTTCGTTATAACGACACCTGTCGTCCGATCAAAACCTGTCACTACAGCTAAAAATGTTTATAACGTAAATGCAAAACATATTGCATGTTATTTATTTTTAAAATACTGGAATAACTTTTACGCGTTTTGTTTCAATGAAACTACAATCATTTATTCATTTTCAGATGAGTGCACCACAACACTCGGACATGATATAATTTGCCTGGTACAAGTCTAGGCTATTACAAACTCGGCCACCTAAATTTGAAACACCTTTGCAATTTCGCTTTTTGGTGGAGTTTTACTGTTGCAATATCTGTACTAAACTTAAATTGATAAAATGTTCCTGGTGCCACAATTTTCTATCTTTTAATCCTTATTTTGTTCAGTTTCACATTTGTCAGAGTCAGTAGTATATTTTTCCCCCTTTCGACAGGCATCTTTTGTTTTTACTGTATATTTATATTAAACATTAATCTGCTAATTAAAATTTTTCAATTAGAAGTATTTTTTAATTTATTTGCTTAAAGTGCACAAATTAACTTTGCACAGAAACTAAAAGAAACTCATAATTTATACCTATAAGAGTTGTAATAAGAATTGCTTAAAATATAGGACATCAATATAGTAATTCACACTTTAAGTACTAAATTAACATCTACTTAAAATACACTAAAATGCAAAAATATAGTTTTATCCGGACCATCTCTTCAAAATTCTACTGGGGAAAGGGTTAATTTTGCTGTGGGAAGTTAAAACGCAGCATCTGCAGAAACAAATTTTTAAGATATTTGAAGACGCTTTTCGGATTCCATAAAGAGAAACGTTAGAATACTATAACTTTCTTTTCGCGCTTAATTTTCAGCAAAAACCAAATAAGCAAGATTGTTCACTGAAACTGATACTCAGAAGATTACAAGTAAGCAAAAAAATGAAAACTGGAAAATTTGCAGAAATTACACTTTACCTTCTCACGGTAACAAAACCCACACATTGCTATAGTTTGAAAAAATATTTGGTGGAACTCATTTTAGAGTTTAGGGGATTTGCCAAGAGAGAGAGAGAAAAAGATGATTTGAAAGCAATTTACATTATATTTGCCTTGTTTTTACAACAAAATAAAGTTGCGGTGACGGCGTTTCCCCGCGTACGCCTTCCCAATCATACTACACTTCAGCAAGTACATGTAAATACTTTTTCTTGGAATAACAGGAAAAATCAACTGCCACCTCCTGACACCCTTAAGTGGTGGGCCTGCTTTCATCACGAATAATAAGAGAAATTTTAAATTTAATCTTGTCTTAAGCTGTCGTTTCTCTGGAGAAACTTTCCACTTGATGAGCTTGATAGCGGTTCTTAACTTTGACCCATCACAAGTAAAGCAGAGGTGCTGAGCGATACTCCCCTTCCTAATAACTGGTAGGTCCCACAAAAGAAAGCCGCCCCCTAGACGAGAAAAAATACCCCTAAAAAGAACCCCTAAAAAGTGGTGTTTGTGCCACGACTCCCTTCCCCGGTAGTTACTCCTGAGTTAAGTATATACTTAACAGTTTTTACGCACTTTGGTAATGACCAAACATGGCAGTGAGATGTCTTATCAGATGCAGATGTTGAATTCACGTCGCACATTACATTTCTGAACGTACTCTCTAAATTTGGCGACTTAACTTAAAATTTCGGCAGACTTAAAGATATATTTCGATAACGGGCAGACGAGGGCACATAATTTTTGTGCTATAAGCATATTTTACGATACTATTTCAAATGCTGCAAATTTGGATTTTCTGCGAATTTCCTTGATTGTGTAGTTTTTTTGGTTAGAAAAAAAAGGTGTAACTGTCATAGTAAAATGATCATTAGAGCCTCAATTTGAGAATTGCTTCATGAAACGCTAGACAGATTACCCACAACATTGGTATTAACAACGGGTGAATTATCAAGATAAACAACTTGAGAAATTTTACAGAGCCTAGCCAACTTCTTTTTTAAAACATTTTGATGTTTTTCAGAGGAACAAAGGGTTCTAGACCCAAGGATTTGTTAATAATATCTAAGTCTGAAATATAACTTGAAACAGAAAGATGTAAATCAAAGTTTACGTTTAATAAACGATAAACGCACCCTAGTTTCTTGGATCGAAGCTCAAAGTAAAGCCAATTTGGACCGAATAATTACTTTATCAATTTTGATAAAAAGTGGTTAATTACATTTCAAAGAGAAAAAATTCGAAAAATTCTTGCGCCTACCTTCTTGAAGAAATCTTAAAAGGTTCAAAAAACGAAACAACTCAATCCGAGGACTACAAAACCTATTGATTTGAGACAAAATAAAAATCAAAGCCAAAACAAATGAAGATAAACAATAACAAAGTAAAGAAGAAACATGAATAGAAAAATCACAATTAAAATGCAAAGCAACCACAATTTAAAAAACGAAAAAGAAAACAAAATATTGCAATCTTAAGGCCCGTTTAAGCCACAAATAAGTTAAATAAATATCTTTATGCTGAAAAGTAAAATAAGATATAACAAACGTCAAAAAGCACAAATTGCAGATTATTAAAGCAACTTGCAACACAAAAGTAGAAGAAAAAAGCTATACCCCAAATGATAATTTTTCATACCTCTCTCAAAGCAGCATCATCAAAATAGATCCAGACTCTTAGGCTTCTAGGGAAAAATGAACACTGAATAATGCTTTCCATAGTAATTACAATGCCAACTACGTTGATGATGAGAACGACTATCAACAGAATGAAGCACCTAAAAAAATATTTTTCATATTATTAAAATGATATACAGTCAAACCTCGTTAGAGCGACACCCAGATTTCACGAAACTCCGGATGTCAAGTCGCTCCCCCCCCCCCCCCAAAGACCCGAACTTATGTCATATAATTTTATCGTTAAGTGGCTCCGGATTTTACGATGTTGTTTGACAGTTGGTGCAAACTCCAACAACTTTGGTGTCTTATTTTGTTTTAGTTATGGTTGAAAGTTTCTGATACACACTGAATCAAAGTCTTAAGAGTCAAACATCGATAGAGCACTATTCATGCCATAACACGGCTCAATTCTGCTTCATATTCTCGCAGATGTTTTGCAGAGCATCAGCGTTCGGAAGATGTTTTTCCGCATAACATCTGTGTCAAACTGTCGCAGAATTTAGCTGTGTTAAGACATGTATAGTGTTCTGCCCGTGTCTGTGACTCTTCAAACTTCGAGGTAATTATGCATAACAAACACTCAACCATAGCGAACTGAAAGTTGAAAGTAAAGGCAGAGCACGCTCACTTCCTGACCTCTGCACAATGTAAGAATATGCAATGAGTTTTGAATTTTCTTCCTTTCTGTTTTAATGTAAATTAAAATACCATTCCATGTGACGGAACTGGGACATTTGGACTTACTTTATCAGTATCTGTTGTGTTATAATACAAATAAAAGCTAGAGATTTTATTTTTGATAGCAACAGTAAGGAATTTGTCATAAGAATTACGTCGAACATCAAAAGTTATTGTTTATAAGTAAAATAATTGAAGAATATGCAATAAAATGACAGTGACAGGACGGAACTCGTATGTGTCCCGTTCCGTCACAGTCATGTGGTTCAATTATTTTCTTCTAGCTGAATAACTTTTCATGTTATACATAAGTTCTTATGGACAATATTATCTGTTGCTATCAAAAAAAAAAAAAATCTAGCTTGTATTATTTTTACATATGAAACAAAATATAGTGACAAAACTGCTCCAAATGTCCCGGTCTGTCACATGGAATGACCCAAAATTTGCTCAATTGAAAAAAAAAATTTATTCCTCAGAATTAAGAAACATTTCACCCAACAATCATAATATTTGAATAGCACAGTAAAATGGCAAAAAAAAAAAAAAAATATTTTAAGCCCCTTCTTTTCGTTTTGCAGTTGTGTAAATATCATTTTTGTTACATTTGGGATATTCGAAGAGGTGGTTCAACAACAGGCAATTACAGTTAGATTTTCTTTCTGGTGCAGTTCGAGTGATTCATTTTTTGATAGTTCATTGGTGGTCTTGTCTTCATAGAGAGAGTTATCGACCACTGAGTTTAGTAAGAGTTGGATATTTGACTTCAAACTTTGGCCTATTGCTGTTACTTTAATCTTTAAGCTGCATCCGGATAACTTAGCATATGAGACCTCGTGTTCTTCCTTACCAAAATGTCAAATTAGCAGCCATGAATGCAATTTAAATAGATTTAAGCCAAAGTATAATGATGTAGTAATCCCATTTTTACAACGAAAACGACTTTTCGTGAATTGAAGGGCTCGGGGCAGAAATAAGACAACACACAAAGAGTGACTTTTCGATCAAATTTTTGTTCCTCATAACTGAAAATGAAATAAACGTGACAATGGATTATGTCATTTGGAGAAAAACATATCTGGTTTAGTATTGCAGAATATTGAATACTTTTAAAAAATTCTACAAATATTTTTTATAAGTTGCAAATTAGCCTACTGAAAATTCACATCATGCGTCATATCACATTCTTGCCCCGAGCCCTACAATTCTATAAAGTCAAAGGTCAGTAGTAGAGAAGAAAAAGTTGTTTTAAACACCTTTCATGTGTGGCTATTAGGCATAGGAGTATCGTTAAATGGGGTGACTTTATAACAGCAGGAGTTAGATTGTGCCAAATCATATTTTCGAATGTCCCGGGGGTGAAGCGTGCTGCACTTTGCTTTATCTTATGCGTAACTTAATATTCAACCTTTTTATATAGGCATAGTTTTTCATTCATAGTGGCATTGACGTAAAAGTTCATAAGCTGTGTTTAACTTTTATTCGCACACAGGAAACGGCATCGCTTTAATACAAATTAAGTAATAATTATTAATAGCACGTTATTGAAATTATTTTCATATCAAACTTAGAGCTCTTGAAGCTTCCAGCGCGTAATTGTATTATCTTTTGGTCGAACGTTCACGGGATGACTTTGAAAATTCCTAGAGTCACACTCGTATCCTGTGATTTGTATCGTATTACTTTACAGCAGGGGTGTCCATCCTCCACCCGACCTCAATGGCGCAACCCCCCCCCACCCCCCACCCCCCCAAAAAATTCCCCAACTCTCTTGCTTTTAAGTTAAGTAAAACATAACACTGTTTCGAGTCGTACATTTTAGGTTGAATTTGCATCATTTGTAATCATTTAATGAATCAATCAAAACAATTCAACAAAATAAAGCTGCTTGAGATTTAGAAAAAAAAAAGTGACGGCAGATGCGAAAAAGTAATGCTTACATTTACGACAGCAATTACGTACAAACAATAGTTATCGGTAATAAATTTAGGATCTTGCGAATATTCGCTGATAATACTAAAATAAGTTTAACCGTTTGCTCAGAACTTCAAATTTGAGTGCTACGTCTACCAGGTTTGTTCTATTTACTGCATGTGTCGGCAAAATTTGTAATTTACGTATAAATCTCAGTCAAAATAATGATATTTAAGTTTTCAGGACCATCGCGAGATTAAAATAATAATAAAAAAAAAACTAAGGGGAGAAGGGTATAAGTTTTTGCAAGTTCTCATTCCACCTTTTTTCCCCTAATATATTTTAAAATTCACAGGGGAGAGGCTCGGTAGTGCTCTAGAAAAATATTTCCAAATCAAAACTTCAATAGCGCAGTTTCAGACGATCTTTCATAATGATAGGGAAAAGGGAGTTCAGGGGCTCTCCCCGGAAACTTTTTTGAAGTAGTAGGTTTAAAAACGCAGTTTGAAACAATCTTTGGTAATGTTAGGGGCAGAGAAGCTCCGTTGATCTCCCGTGGCAATTTTTTGAAATCGGAACTCCAAAACTGCAATTGGTACATTGTCTTCAATTTTTTTTTTTAAGGAGAGAAGTGTGGATTTCTTGAAATTCAAGTGCTAAAAAGACTATTGTACGCCATCTTTGGTAACGTTACGGACTGGCATCGTTTTGAAATTGAAGCTACAAAAAGGCAATTTTAGCAGACCTTTAATCATGTTTGAGGGGGCATGTTTCAGAATTTCAACCCTAAAAACGAAGTTTAAAACTACTTTTAATATCATTTGCGAGAACTGCAGAGAGGAAGGACTGGGGTGGTGGTGGGGGGCAGCCTTGGGAAAATTTTTGAACTTGTGCCTTTAAAATGGCAGTTTTAGACGGTATATGGTAATATTTATGGGATGAGAGATTCAGGGGCCCTCCACAGGCAGTTTTTAGAAATTCAAATTCTAGAAACTTAACTGCAGATTAATTTCGATACTAATGCAATGGAAGAAAGGAATTCACGGTTTTTCCGTGAATTTTTTTTTAATGAAATTGAGCTCCAAATATAAAATTTAAGAAGATCTTTAATGATGGTGAGGGGGGAGTTTTTCTGAAAGTTTCTTGAATTTGAAGTCCTAAACACGAATGAGTTCTTAGGATTTCGTCAGTTAAAAAAATAATAATAATACAGATGAAGAGAAGCATGAAATAACGTTTTAAAAGACGTTAGAAAAGTTTTTAACTTTGCAAAACTTCTGGGAGCAAACCCCAAACCCCTTGCTCCAAGTTTGCTAAAGATGGCTTTAATTTGCGTCTTTAAGACATCAGATTAAGAATTTTTTTTTCGGGAAAAGCCTTCCTTACCCTTACATTACCAAAGACAGTCCAAACTTCTTCGTTATTATTATTAGTAATTAGACTTTATTTAAAATGAAAATATATTAAAATTGGCCAGTAAGGAGCTAAAAAATATTTTTCTTAAAAATTTATTTCTTATTGAACTTCCCGTTTTTAGTGAATCCATGAAAGGCCGGGGCATAATGGTCAAAATTCTTACAAAAACAAAAAAAGATTTTAAAATTATTTTATTTCATCCGTTTTTGACCCCCTCTTTTTCATCGCTGTCACACGCATTGAATTTCATCGTACTGAATTGTACTGGTTCCAGAAAAAGTCATGATAAATTAAAATGAAATCAAACCGTTTAAACCTTATTTGCGACATACTCTGATTGCACCCCGTCTCTAAGGTGCAAAGACACGGCTACCAAATTTTGGAAGGAGTACGTCAAAAAAGTATTTTTCCTGCATTTTACTGTTTCTCGTTGAATAAATTTTAATATTTTTCTTTCATCCGAAAATTTCTTTTTCAAGAAATAAATAAATAAAAATCCCCCCCCCCAAAAAAAAAAATTCTTATGGCGCAACTTGCGCCATAATCCCTCCCTGTGGGCACCCTGTTTTACTCACTGGCCAATGCTTTAGAAACCTTTGAGAGCACCATGATATGGAGCATGTTCTGTCGGCATATAATTGGTGCCCTGGTGTTCTTCTAGCGTAAACAAACAGCCATACGATACAAGGACATATTGGCAGATAAAATGCTCACTGCAATGTTGTATTTTTTATCCTGATGGTGACCGACACTTTATAAACGATAATGCGACTATACCTCGTACCAGAAAAGCTGAAAATTGGTTTGCTGAGCCTCAGTCTGACTTCCAACATATTCCCTGGCCACCGCATAGCTCGGATCTTAACCCCACAGAAAATGTGTGAGATTTGGTGGAAAGACGCATCTGACAGCACTCTCCTATTCCATCAAACCAACAACATCTAAAAAGCTGCATAGCGAATGCATGGTATTCTCTGGATATAAACGCACTCTAGAAGCTTGTAGACTCGATGCCCAAACGAATCAGAGCAGTTATCCCTGCAAAAGTGGTCCAATAAAATATTGAATCTTGGGTTTCTAATTCATATCATTGGGCAGTGAGTGAATCATCTAAAATTGAGTAGGATCTGGTGGGTTAAAGTGGTCATAAAATCGTAGGTTTTCAACTTAGGTGAATAACAAACACAATAAATTCTTTAAACACTTAAACTTTTTTTTGTTTTTATTTTACATTACATTATTAAAGAACACGGTACATTGAGTTTTAGGAAAATAAATATTGATTTAAGTAGTTTTATAACACTTTCTTTTCCCTTTGTCTTTATGACCACTTTACTCCATGGGGTGGGGGAAAGTGGTCATATCATGGGGTAAAGTGGTCGTAGTTAAAAATAGGTGCAAAACCACTATAAACATTCCTAATATTTGTATATTTCGGTTATTTTTATTGTTAAAAGTATATTCACAAGCATGTGTGTATACACGAGTATATACGTGTCGTGTAAACATTAGTAAACACGTTCATACATGAGTAGATACATGTACGCATCAGATACATCCATGCACGTGCTAACTCAAGTATATACGTGTATACACGAGTATATAAACATGTATACGTGATTACTACAGGAGTGTATACGTGTCTACACGAGTATATACGTTTCACGTGTATATACGTGTCACGTGTACGTACAGGTGTATACGCGTGTAAACGAACATCATATGCGTGCATGCTCCTATATCTCGAGATAGTTGAGCATATGCATATACAAGAGACGTATACACGCATATATAAGTGTACATGCACACATATACGAGCATACACGAGTTCATTCGTAGATATATCCAGTGTCTGTTTGTAAGTAATTACTTACATATATATATTGTGAAGCACTAGTATTATACGTATGTATACGTACAAACACGATTATATACCTGTATACGTACATTTACGTGTATACACCAGTACATGTATGTATGCACGAGTATATAAGCTTATATGCATGTGTGTTTTCAGATTGAATCCAAGTTCTTGGGCAAAAATCTAAGGGGTGTGAGAGGGGAGGATAAGAAGCGGAGAACTATTAGGAACTTACGTTCTCTGACGCGCTACATGCACACAAAGCCAGAAACTGATGGATGCAAAACAAATCACAAATTTGTTACACAAAGATGATTTTACCCAACAGTTTAGTTTTTAAGAAATATTTAGAGCAGTTGTTAAAAGTTACGACCTGTAGTAGCTCTAATACAAGCATCGCAACAAAAGCTCATTGACTGATGAAAGTTTTTCAAAAGTCTCGTTATTGCAACAGAGAGTGATCAGTGAATGCGACGCATTATTACAGCTGCAATGCGCAAATTTCATCAATCGCTTTAAAACTTTCTTGAGACCTAAAATGTTGTGTAAAATTGTCTTTGTGTAGTAAATTTGTGAGCTGTTTTGCATCCATCAGTTTCTGGCTTTGCGTGCATGTAGCGCGTCAACAATGTGTTTGTGACGATATGTTCCTTATGATTATTGCTCTTATCCTCCCCTCTAACACTTTTTAATAAGCTGCCGAAAAATTTAAATTCACCCTGTATACTTGTATATCATATGCTTGTATGTAAGTGTCTTTTTGAATACATACATACATACATTTATACATACATATATTATACGAGTAGTCGAATGCATATCTGTATAGATTAAAAATACTTTCAGATACCCATTACGTATTTATTAGAGCATTTACGTGAATACATCTATTTACCGTGCCTACACTAGTATATGCGTATGTATACGCATATACTCGTATATTTAACCCCGTTAACTGCGAAAACAATACATATTAAATGAAATTAATATTTAATTTATATCTGCCTTATACTTAACGATTAAGTGACATTAGAAGAACAATATTTGTTAAGCCTTATATTGACCACTCTACCCCATCTTACTTAAATTGTTCTAAACACTTATCTAAAATAGATTCAGCTAACTGCTAATGAGTAAGTGTTCTTGAGACATGTGGGAAGCTTCCTATATAGTCAATCTGTTCATAATTCTAACAAACAAAATTTCCCAAGGAAGTTAAAAGAGGTGTTTAGATTTAAAAACTTTTCATATTCTCACAAAATATATTGTTTAACCAAATAAAATTTTGCCAGTTGTAAAATTTTGTGTTCAAAATGTAGTTTTTAACTGCCCTACTCTATAATAAAATTTTCACATTCATTCGAATATTTAGTTTCAAGCTATAGCCATTTATTTGACGAATGACCACTTTACCCCATTGACCACTTTCCCCCACCAGACCCTATTGTTTTTTGTCTCTTACTAATAGGCCCTTTACTGCGAAAAAATTTACTCATGTAAAATAGCTTATAGATTAAATTACTCCCAAATTTGTGTTTATGCGGTCTTTTTTGTGCGTTTTTTTTTTTTTTTTTTTGAGCAATCACGATTGCTTATTGTTCTCACTTGACTGTTTTTGGCGTCCTATCATTTTATTTTCCCACCGCTACCCTCCGCACCATCACCGTCGACCGGCTCCTCCGGATGCTGCTAACCTAGCGAAAGCCGTCTCTAGGTTGCATCCATGTCCTACACACACGCGCAGACATACACAACTACATACACACACGCACACCTACACAAACAAACACATACACATACACCTACACATATTCACGCATACATACAGACACCTACACATACACACACAAAAACATACATACATCTACGCACACGTTCATGCCTGCACACAGACACAAACACACATGCCTACATACACATACCCCTACACACAAACACACATACCCCCTCACACACAAACACACACGCCTACATACACACACTCGTGATTGCGAAAAACATAATTTGAATTCAAGATGTCAAAATTCAATTTTTTTTTAAATTTATTTATTTTATTTATTTATTTATTTTTTTTTTTTGTGTGTGTAATTTTTTTTGTCCGATTTTTTTTTTTTTTTGCTTAAAATTTCAACCAGACTGGGATTCAGTAAATGAAATTTTCCTTAAATCGAGTGCGAGGGTAACGACAATTAGGTGACGAGAGGGACATCCAGATGGGAAGTCACTGTGACCTCCAAAAATTTCCTTATTCGGGAAATTTTGTCCGAGTACTCGGCAAAAATTACGAACATTGGTTTATTTTGACTTCGCTTAAAGATTACAATTTTGTAAGTTTTTGGGTTATTTTTATGTGAAACTTTTTTATGCAGTCCCTGCCCACCTAATAAAATATTTTTTAACTTTGTTGCGAAAACAACTTTTTAAAGATACAGTAGAAGACCATCATAACGCACACCTTGGGACTACAGCTTTTGCGTTATATAGATCATTTCACAAATTTTGAAACTAACATTCAGAATATATCTATATATTAGCACTTCAGAATGAGTTTTATCTGCAGTGAATATTAAAGCACCAATACTACAATTAGTCATTCCCAAATAAATATGTTTCACAATCAAAAGAAAGTGCATTATCCTGCACTTCTGCTAGCTTCATGGTTTGCATAACAGCTGTATTTTTAAGAGTCATCTGGTATTTTCTGTTTACTATGAGTATTCATTTTCAATTTAAAAGCTTTAAAATTAAGATGGAAAGATGAAAAACTTCCAAGAATTAATTTGCCTAGCACTTTTTATGTTTGCAAAGCAAAACAGAGGGATCTTTCAAGCTTCAAAACCTATTGTTTACTTCTGAAAAGTTGTGCGGTTTTTAGAGAATTGCGTTATATAGGTCGGCGTTATAACGGTCTTCTACTGCACTCGTAAAGTTTCAAACAATTTTGTTATGCGATTTTTTTTTTTTTTTTTTTTTGCGGTCCCAATCCAACGCATAAAAACAGGTTTGGGTGAACTTTATATTCTTAATACTTACCAGCTATTTGCTAAGACAGTACGAACATTTTATTTTATTTTTTATGCTATTCGTTAAAATATGAATATTACCTAATTCAATCATTGTAAAGGAGTAAGTTCGAAGACATTGAAGTGACCAAAAATAAAATACTCTACTCAGACTTTGGAAAATGTTTAAAACAAGATTCCGGAAAAAAAAGAGGTCAATTCATGAAGGGGTCATTCCATATAAAATCAACAAATTTTCAGAAATTTTCGTGCCTTACCATTTCTTGATTTTGATGAAATTTGGTAGGTGATATGTACCATTATTCTGTGCCCCGAAACTGTTATATTTTTCTCTTGGAAATATTTTATTCGTGAGATGTAGCTATTTTTTTGCATCATGAATAAGTAAAATTTGGCATTTTTGATCGATTTCTAGCAAATTTATTTAAAATAGCAAAAAGATCAAACACGTCTTATTTTAAAGGTGAAAGAATGAACTTTCATCTGTGCAAAAAAAGAAAAGATTTAATTGAAGCCAAACTAGAAATTTTCGGTTGACAAATCATGGTTGAAAAAGTGCCGTTTTCATCATTTTGAGCCTAAAAAAGTCGTTGAGGGACTTTCGGTGGGGAGTTAATTTCTTTTCTTGTTGTAGATAGTTATGCATACTAGTAGCAAAGAAAAAAATAGGTAAATACTTGTAGTCCTTCATGACGAAAAAATTGTTTAAATTTAAAAAAAAAACTAAAAATGGGCTTTTTCACTCCCCAAAAACGGGATGTTTGTTTGGTGATAAAAATTTGAATATGCTAGAATAAGAAGCCGTTAAACTGTCCTTTGAAACGAAACAAAAACTTTTTTTTTAGTCTAGAAGAGATATAAACTTTTAGATAAACAAAATTGAAATCTATTTGTTGTTTAGAATTACATTTTGCAAATATATTTCAATGAAAAATGGTTATATGGTTTTTCAAGGTATTTATCCAGTCTACTTGGTCTGTTTTAAGTAACATGAAAAAGTTATTGTTGTATTACTTTAAAGGCATATATCTCTTCAACACCCTAGAAAAACAAGACAGTTTTTGTTTTGTTTTAAAGGGCAACGAAACGGCTTCTAACCATCGCATTTTCAAATTTTTATCACCTACCCCACAGTTGTGGATTTTTTTTAGTTTTTCTTAAGTTTCAGCAATTTTTTCATTGTAAAGGACTGTCAGTAGCAGCTTATTTTTTCTGTACTTCTAGCATGCACAATCAACTGCAACAGGAAAAAAATTAGTTTTCTACAATAAGCTCATCATTGGCTTTTTTACGCTTGAATTGACGAAAAACTAAAGAAAAACGGAAAAAATGTTTTTTTTTTTTTTTTTTTTTTTTTTCACTCCCCAAAAGCGACCTGTGGGGTAGGTGTAAAAAATTGAAAGCGCAAGGGTAAGAATCCGTCATATTGCCCTTTAAAATAAAACAAAAACTGTCTTGTTTTTCTAGGGCGTAGAAGAAATATATGCCTTTAAAGTAACACAACAATAACTTTTGCACATTACTTAAGAGGCCAAGGAGACAGGATGAATACCTTAAAAAACATATCTATGTTTCATTGAAATATATTTGCGAAATGTAATTTTAAACATGAAATAACTATTAATTTTTATTAACTATATTTACAAAACAATTTTTAAAAAAAAAAGTATTATTTAAAGGTTTATATCTCCTCTACACCTAAAAAAAAAACAATACAGTTTTGGTTTCGTTTTAAAGGGCAATGTAACGGCTTCTTACTCTAGCATTTTCAAATTTTTATCACCTAACAATTATCCCGTTATTGGGGAGCGGAAAAGCCCATTTTTTCTCAAGTTTAAACAGTATTTCGCCATGAAGGACTACTAGTATCAATCTATTTTTTTTCTGCGCTTCTAGTATGCATAACTAACTACAACAGGGGAAAAAATAGCTTCTTACTGAAATTACTTCAAGTTTTTAGGCTTAAAATGACGAAAACGGCACTTTTTCAACCATGATTTGACAACGGAAAATTTCTAATTAGGCTTTACTTAAATCTTTTCTTTTTATGCACTAATAAAAGTTCATTCTTTTAATTTGAAAATAGGACGTGTTTGATTTTCTTACCTGTTTTATTAAATTTACTGGAGCTTTTTGAAAAAGAAAAAAAAATGTCAATGTTTACTCATCCGGAGCAAAAATACAGCTATGTCTCAGGAATAAAAAATTTCCAACAAAAAAAATAACAGTTTGGGGATACAAAATATTGGTACATACTACCTACCAAATTTCATCAAAATCAAAAATGGTGCGGCACGGCCCATTTGTTGATTTAATATGGAATGGCCCGAAGCTGAAATAGGTTTTTGTTATAGGTTAACATTGTCCTTGAAGATGCAGAATTAGCATCCAAAATGAACAGCAGATTAAACGATTATTTACGTCTGAAGAAGAAAAGTTTTTCTGACAATCATATTGCCAAATTTAGCGATTAATAACGCATTTAGTTAAAAGGCGTTCACTAAGCACAAACCAACCCCTTCTTTGAGTGAGATTGTGACACGTTGGTTTTGATAAAAGAAATGATAGGGGCTGTTCACAAATAATGCCAAACTTTGAGGGGGAAAGGGGTTTGTGGAATTGTGACAGTTTGAAACAACGGGGAAGTGAGGGGGGGTACAATAAGTGTGACGTCTCGCATTTTTATAGCACTATGTTCATGAAAAAAAAAAAAAACTGGATATGTGACAAAAGGGGAAAGGGGTAAGGAGAAGTGCGACAAAACTAAACCTTGTGATGAAAATTTCAACCTTGCTGTGGTTTTAAGCGAAGTTGGCAAAACAATGTTTTGTATACTCGTTAAAATGAACAGAAAAGTACCCAAAAAAAGTGGAACGAACTCATCCCATTTTACGGTATCATAAGAACCGAAGCAAAAAAACTTTTTACAGAGATTTATTTAACCATTATAGGCGATTTTAATGTGATTCAGTGACTAACTCTTTAAATATCACCAACAGTGGCCAAATTAAAACCAGACAAAAATTAAAAAAAAAAAAATCGCCAAATTTGTTGCCAACTTGGCGACAAAACTTGGCGGCCAAAAGATCTGCGATATATTGCCAAGTGTTTGACAAATTATAACTCCACTTGAGTTAGCATTGAAATTAACAATGATTTCCCCCCAAAAAAGTGTAAAATACCCCTTTAGAAACATCCGAATGCAACCAAAAGGGAAAGTGCACAACTAGACTCAACTAGGAGTCTACGTACCAAATTTCAACTTTCTAGGACATATCATTTTTGAGTTATGCGACATACACACATACGCAGGTACATACGGGCGTCACGAGAAAACTCGTTGTAATTAACTCGGGGATCGTCAAAATGGATATTTCGTTTGTCTGTACGTTCCTAGGCATGTATCCACGTGTGGTCAAGTCGCAAAAAAAACTCATTCATTCGGGAGTGAGCAAAATGGAAATTAAGGTCGATTTTTGAGTGAAAAATGTTTCGCGAATACAATACTTACTTTTTTGTAAAAGGAAGTAAAAATGATCGAGCGTAGGCCTCCCTTGTTTCTTGGTGGATTGACATCAGTTTTACCTGCCGTTTAGTATTGAGACGTAAAAAATAACCTTTCCATTTATCGGCAACTTAATCAGTTTTAACTATTGTTACTTCAAAACTTTGTTGGGGTGATTGACGAGCTTTTGTAAACCTATATTCATTTGGGTTACAAAATGAAAAGTACGAAATTCCAGGAAGAAATAAAGTAAAGCTTTTGGAAACAATGCAATTATAAAGTTGGTATAATTTTTGAATTATAATTTGATGGAAATGTCATACATTAATAAACAGGAAGAATGGAACTTACCAATCATAAGATGGAACCACAAACTCCTCATTTCTATGTCAATTTCAGAATGCTCCCGTAGATGGCGCAGTTGGAAGTCAGTTTTGACGTCTTTGGGGGATGTTAGTGCTGAAATGAAACTAAAAATATTAGCTTTAACAATGCATGGAAAATTATTTATCAAGAAACATTCAAGGAATAGTGTTTCACATTAAATTTGCTAACAGAAATCAATGAAATGTGTGTACTTTCAAAAAGAAAACTAATACATACCAGCTAACATTTACTGGAAAAAAAATCAGTAAGTGATTGTGACACCCAGCAAGGGAAAAATGCAGATTTTTTTTTACTATCCTGCAAAGTACAATCCAATGCAAGTTCCTTACATCATATAAACAATCAAGAGAAAAGCTCAAAATTCACGAATTATCCCGGAAAAACCAGCAGAGTTGTCAGGTATACAGAAGAGTTAATCTGGGTTTGAAAGAAATAAATACCTAAAGTTCAAAATAAAATTTGAATTTTTAATATTTAGAATTCAAATGATGTTTTTCGCAATGACAAGTTGCATTAAGACCCTACTCGTTGGGGCTTGTGTGTTGACGTGCATAGACGTGTGCATATATTTGTGCGTGTGTAGGGCATATACGCCACAACCTAGGAGTCATCCCGCTCGCGGTAGCCGTAATTGAACCAAACAATTTAAAAAGTAAAATCTGCTTAAGTTAACTTTTGAATGAACGCAAATGGTTTGTTACCATGGCGACGAAAATTTGGCCTTTTACTGAAAAATAAAACGACGAGTTAGCTTATTCTTGTCGTCGTGGTAACCTGAAAAATCAGGGCAACAACAACCTCGGTCAAGTTGAGCTTAATAAGCAGCAACTTCTGATTGCACAAAAAATACGTGTACCTTCCACTACTTCCTTTACTTCTACTGAATGTAATTTAATAACTCAAAGGAATAGGTGCATTTTCCCATGAGGAAGCTCTAGAAGAAACACTTTCTTAATGAATTGCTTTTCAGACATTTCCCTAAACGTATGAAATTATGTTCGAATTTTTAAATGCAAAGAAAGTTGAGTTATAC